>NC_041233.1:36519213-36610193 GCF_002837175.3 Physeter macrocephalus | reverse complement strand
CATTTCTCTAATGATTAATGATGTTGAGCATCCTTTCATGTGTTTGTTGGCAATCTGTATATCTTCTTTGGAGAAATGTCTATTTAGGTCTTCTGCCCATTTTTGGATTGGGTTGTTTGTTTTTCTGATATTGAGCAGCATGAGCTGCTTGCAAATTTTGGAGATTAATCCTTTGTCAGTTGCTTCATTTGCAAATATTTTCTCCCATTCTGAGGGTTGTCTTTTTGTCTTGTTTATGGTTTCCTTTGCTGTATCACATCAAATTCTTTAAAAGAATTTACCTAGTTGTTTTGGGATGGTCCTGCTTTGTCATACTTTCAGTACATGCCTGGTCTGGCCATTGGATACTTCAGCACCAGTGTCCAACAAATATTGTTTTGGATGATGATGATGATGATGATGATGATGATGATGATAGTGACAATGAGAGGGTCTCTCCAAAGTTAAACAAAACGAGGAGGTTCAGGGTCCAGAAATGCAATCCAGATCATGTGAAGAGCTGTAGGCTTTGTAGGCAGTGTAACCTATCTGCACAGATTACTTACCAGCAGAAGGAGAAAGGTCAGCAAAGAGCTTATAAAGGAGCTCTCAAAAGCTATAATTTGTCCTCACTTTTGTGACCCCGCCTGGGGATGAGAGAGATTAGGCAGGACATAGAGCCCTCTGCTCAGGGGTAGAGATGAGATACCAGATCTCACCAGTGAAACCCTTCTGAGAGGGTTTCAAATGCCTGGAGCAAACTGTCTCTGCGGTGAGCTGAGGTGCATCAACCGTTTGGTAAAAACTGGAGTCTTCCAGGTGAAGATTAAGATGGTAGAGACCAGAATAGAGACATGATTACCATTCAGACATAAAAACATTTGTCTTAGTTTTATACTCTGGCCTCTTAAGACTTTGGTTGTCCTGATGCAGTTCCCAGCTCTGATTGACCCTCATGCCCCTGACAAAATTCTATCTCCTAAACTGGTAAACTGAAGACAGATCTTGTGCTGTGGGGACCCCACCAAAGCACTGCTACATGGTGAGAAGTGCCAGTGATTGGTCATTTTCTCTGCAGGATGTTCATGGCTCATCTTGCTTTAACAGTGATGCTAACCATTTGGAAGTTTGCTTTCTGTGCCTGGGCCTCAGTTTTTCCATCTGTAAAATGAAGGGGTTGTACCAGATTGTACTGCAGTAGACTTTGGGAAAAAGGATTCTTTACTTTGAGATGACTCAAGAGAGTCTGAATTCTACAACTTTGTTCAGAATATTTTTACTCTATTGTACCACTTTCATAATAACTGTGTTCCAAGTGTCTTAAGGTACTTCATTAGGAAAGGATTCCTTGGGTTGATAAAATAGAAAAACACTATCATATTAGAGGTATGGAAGAATTCTATAGTAAGGAGATCTGTTTAGTTCAGTGTTTCCTAAACTTGTCTGGCAATCCTACTCTTTTTTTTCAGAACATACGTGAAGGTGTTTTCTTCATGGAATGGTTTGAAATCCATTATTTTAGGCCAATGTGCCTGTCTCTTCTTAATTGGCCTTTTTCTAATTCCAGGTGACTCAGCAGCTCCCAGAATATGGTGTGCTGGTTTACCAAGTTCTCCCAGAAAAGACAAGGCCAGGAGGAGAGATGGCCTTGGGGCTCTGTGCCAAGGGGGTCATAGTGTACGAAGTGAGAAACAGCAGCAGAATTGCAACTTCACGGTTTCAGTGGAGAGAAATTGAAAAGGTTTTGGCCTATGTGAGTATCACTCAGTTGATTATGACCCATGCTTCATTTTTCTTTGATCTGTTATCCCTTTAAAGAGCGATAGGTCAGGTGATCTTCTCCTAAGAAGATAAGCTCACAGCCTGTCAGCTAACCTGTACTCCGATGACTGTTACATATTTGGAAGAAGTCTACCAGGGGGTTTGAGGGTCCCCACGAGGCCATTTCTTCTCTGCCATCCGTCACCTAGTTCCCCCTCACCCCCATGGGCAGCCATTGGCCTAAAGGACTACACTTTCCCTCTGGGTAATGTTCTTTTAATTTTGGGAATCTATTGATGTTGAGAGCAAGGTTGAAGGTGGGAGATGGGGGAGGAGAGTGTATAGTAGGTGCAATGGAGTCTGCATGCTTTTGAAACATTTTCCTTGTATTTTAATTTTCCCTTTGCACACATTGTACTGAGGCATCTGGCCTGTCTCCCATGGACTACAGGTGTGCAAACCTTTGTCAGCCATTTAAACAAAACAAAACAAAACAACAACCCTATTAAATGTACAATGTTTGAAATAACATTTGAACACCATTTTCTTGAATTCAGTTACAATAAATTTGACATCAAAAACATTATGTGTGTCCCCATAGCAGAGAATGCTCCAGTAGCTAATCTACCCGCCTGTCCTGTGGGTCAGTATCCCATAACTTCAGCAATGATTTCATTATAAAACATGAAGTTGTTTGACTTGTGGCTCAGGAAACATTTTAGTTTTTCTTTCTATTGAATTTTCTCTTGTGGTTTTAAAATTTTTCCTACTAATGAGAATTTTTTTCATTATCTGATTCTTTGGTTTTTGTTTTCATTATCATTATCTAATGTTAAAGTTTCCTAAGCAGAACATAATTGATTTTATTCATTTTCTCAGTGTTTCTTGTGTTTCTCCCATCTTGGCTGTTGAAGTTGACGTATTGTTAAAGTGTGATTCTTGATAGAATTTCATAATAAAGTATTGTTTTTCCTTAGAAAAAAAGCTTACATCTAAAAAGAAATAATAATTGAGCATAATTTTATTAAAGTGGCCTTTATAATATCAGGAAACTGACTTTCCCAAATATTTTTGACATTATCTAAAAGTAATTGATATTTATTTTTGTGAACTTTTCAGAAATTTAATGACTCAAATAACTTTAATTCAACTGAAAGATTATTTGAAGAATTTTAATTATTGAATTTATTCAATACTATTATATTACTTCCTATTTTCTCTATCTCATATTTAATATTTCAAAATTCTCAGTGTAATTTCTTTTAAAACATTTGTAGAAATGCAGACAACCTACAAAGTAATTTTGAAAAATAGAATTTTTTGAAGCCGTAAACTTTAAGTCCCCTTAAGTATTTTATATTTAAGTTGGTTTAATTTTTACAGATATTTATTTTCCCCATGACCATAGACAATTTCTTGATTAAAGCTGGAAAATCATCAGGTTCACAAAACAAACTTAGTAGCTTAAAAACACCCTTGTCACTAATTAGAATTTTCATGTTGTTGACCAGTCTCTTCCTCAGCATAAATATCCTTTTTTTAATGGAAAAGTCATCATGGGAAGTAATGTCACCAGCTGCTTGCCACAAACCAGGAGTCTTACACAGAAAATTACTTGGACTCTTCACACTTCTGCAAGCACAAAATGGGAACTCCACAAACAATACGAGAATGAGCTCAGGAAGCTGGTTCCAAATTTGCTTAATTAATAGCGGAAGCCGGAATGCTCCAGACAATTGCAGACATTTGTTTTGTCAGCCTGGAGAGAAGTAGCAAAGGAAACAGAGGAAAATGCCATTTTTCAATGAATATGATTTTGTAGGTGCATTGGCAGCCCATCTATGACAGAGACATCAGTTCAGAAGATTATTCAATCGAGAAAGCATTCATTGTGTAATGATGAACCTTCCCATGTTAGTAACTGTTCTTGGGTATTAGCAGTAGTTAAAACGTCTGGAGAGAAATGCCTGAAATCTGGGAGAATACAGGCTTTGTAGGGCTCTCTTCAAGAACAAGGATGCAAAGTTCCAAACACAAACAAGATTTTAAAGTGAATGTTCATTTAGAATGAGAAAAGAAATCACCACAACCTGTGAATTAAAAAAAAAAACTTGAACAACTACTGCAAAATCACAAAAGCAAAAAAAGTAATATTCTTCTTAATGAACTCCCTGATAAACACTATAATTCTTTTTTTTTCCTTTCACATTTTTGGTGGCATACCCTCTGATTACTTTTCCATAGGATGATACTTTTGTAATATTTTCTCTACAGAGAAGAGAAATCTAATTCAGTCTTTCTTCTAGCATGGCTGATTGAAAGTTGTTTTTATTGTTGATGAGATGCATAAAACATGCAGCTTTGCGGCAGAGACGTATTTGCTCTTGGAAGTGCCTCTGTAGGTTTCTAAATGCTACCAAGACAGGAAAACCAAATACATTCCATATTGTGTGATTGCTATCAAAAAAAGAGAAAATTGTGTGCTGTACTTACAAGGCAGTATATACAATTATAAAGTATATCCCTGATAGGATAAAACTTCCACTTAATTAGGTGTTTTTGAGAATTAAATTACAGGTTTTCATTTCTTTTTTTTTTTTTTTTCCGTACGCGGGCTTCTCACTGTTGTGGGCTCTCCTGTTGCGGGGCACAGGCTCCGGATGAGCAGGCCCAGTGGCCATGGCTCACGGGCCCAGCCGCTCCGCGGCATGTGGGATCTTCCCGGACCGGGGCACGAACCCGTGTCCCCTGCACCGGCAGGCGGACTCTCAACCACTGCGCCACCAGGGAAGCCCTCATTTCTGATAATTGAAAATATTTCCCTCAGACTGGCCTTTGGCTCTGTGTATTTTATTTATTGATTGATTTATATGCATCTTTATTGGAGTATAATTGCTTCACAATGCTGTGTTAGTTTCTGTCATACAACAAAGTGAATCAGCCATATGCATACATATATACCCATATCCTCTCCCTCTTGAGCCTCCCTCCCACCCTCCCTATCCCATCCCTCTAGGTCGTCGCAAAGCACCGACCTGATCTCCCTGTGCTATGCAGCTGCTTCCCACTAGCTAACTATTTTACATTTGGTAGTATATATATGTCGATGCTTCTCTCACTTCGCCCCAGCTTCCCCCTCCCCACCCCATGTCCTCAAGTCCATTCTCTATGTCTGCATCTTTATTCCTGCCCTGCCACTGGGTTCATCAGTACCATTTTTTTTTTTTTTTTAGATTCCATATATACGCGTTAGCATACGGTATTTGTTTCTCTCTTTCTGACTTACTTCACTCTGTATGACAGACTCTAGGTCCATCCTCCTCACTACAAATAACTCAGTTTCGTTTCTTTTTATGGCTGAGTAATATTCCATTGTATGTATATGCTACACCTTCTTTATCCATTCATCTGTCGATGGACACTTAGGTTGCTTCCATGTCCTGGCTATTGTAAATAGAGCTGCAATGAACATTGTGATACATGTCTCTCCTGAATTATGGTTTTCTCGGGGTATATGCCCAGTAGTGGGATTGCTGGGTCATATGGTAGTTCTATTTTTAGTTTTTTAAGGAACCTTCATACTGTTTTCCATAGTGGCTGTATCAATTTACATTCCCACCAACAGTGCAGGAGGGTTCCCTCTTCACCACACCCTCTCCAGCATTTATTGTTTCTAGATTTTTTGATAATGGCCATTCTGACTGATGTGAGGTGATACCTCATTGTAGTTTTGATTTGCATTTCTCTAATAATTAGTGATGTTGAGCATCTTTTCATGTGCCTCTTGGCCATCTGTATGTCTTTTTTGGTGAAATGTCTATTTAGGTCTTCTGCCCATTTTTTAATTGGGCTGTTTGTTTTTGTTGATATTGTGGCTCTGTGTATTTTAAACCTTGTTTCCCTTCAGCGCTGACCCCGCATACTTCTGGGGCTGGGTACCGTAGGGCACAGTCAATTTCACATGGCCACTGGCCCTATATCTTTATGCTGAGACTTTGGGTGAGTCGGTCCAATGGAAGGAGTATTCTGGGATGGTTGGCAATAAACTACTGCAGAAGAGACTGCAAACTGCATAAATAAATCCCACTAAATCTACACTAAATGTAGCCCTATCTCAACTTCTCCTTAGTGAGATCTGCTTCCCCACCATGCAACATTACCTACGGTGAGAAAAGTGAGACTGAGTTGCAGTGGAAAGAAGAGTCAGTGGTCTTAACACATTGTGGCAAAAGCATCTTACTTTCCACATTTTATAAGAACACAAGAAAATATGCTGGGTCCCTCCCAGGAAATGGCCTTCCCAAGCAGAGGCCGGGGACTTCAACTTCCTTAGCTTCAGGGCACATCCGCTTGTGTCTGGAAGAATCTTATTATTCTGCAAAGATGTATCAAACCAAACAAAGAAACCAGCCTGTGAACAAACAGCGGCAACAATGAAACTATTGGGGATGAAATATTTGAAATAGTAAAACCATGCTTAGAAACAAACATGATGTTACAGAAGCACCAAGTATTTTTGTTCTACAACAGCAGGGATGTAAATACATTTTTCATGTTTGTGCTGAAAACCCTGGGATTCAAGTTATACATCATCTTATTCATAGAGCAGCTTGCCTGTGTGAAAGTTGGCCTGCAGATATGAATTTCCCATTAAATGATGTTATCAAAATGGAAAAAAATCCAAACCGCTGCAGTCAAGACTGTTTTCAGCTTCATGCCAAGTAATGAGATTGAAATTCCACCCTCTGGGACACCTTAGGGCACTGGGGTCCAAAAGGACAAGAGCTTGCGAAGAGTTTATGAGCTCAAAGAAAGAAGTGGCGCATGTGTGTGAACAATTCTCTTTTTTCAGATTTGTTCAAGAACAGTTATTTGATTTCTTTTTTTGGCTGCATTGAGTCTTTGCTGCTGCGCACGGGCTTTCTCTTTTTGCGGCCAATGGGAGCTACTCTGTTGCGGTGCGTGGGCTTCTCATTGCAGTGGCTTCTCTTGTTGCGGAGCACGGCCTCTAGGTGCGCGAGCTTCAGTAGTTGTGGCTCGTGGGCCCTAGAGAGCAGGCTCAGTAGTTGTGGCACACAGGCTTAGTGGCTCCGCAGCATGTGGGATCTTCCCGGACCAGGGATTGAACTTGTTTCCCCTGCATTGGCAGGTGGATTCTTAACCACTGTGCCACCGAAGTCCCGAGTTATTCAATTTAAAAAAATGACTTATCTAAAATGTTTAATACCTGAGTGAACTTGATATAAAATTGTCAGGACTATATGAAAGCATATAAATGCATACTGAAAAAGTAGATGGATTCTAAGCAAATATTCAACTTTGGAAAATATGGATAAAATGATTAGCTAGCGGAATTTAGGCATTATTATAATTTGAATACTAAGGAAGAATTAGTAAGGCTAGTAGGACAGCATCTATGAATGTTTGAGAAAACACATTATATAAAAAAATACTAGATATAGTATAGTTCAGTTGGATTCAGAATCCATTCACATTAGTATAGGCTCAACATTACATTTGTTATTATAAGAAAAGGGTATTTAGAGAATGCTCAAATTGTCTGAAATTACGTTAATGATAAAAAGGAGTTAGAGGAAAAGCAATGAATAGTTATCTGTCTTTTGTTAATATCTGACTGTGTGAGTGGAGTTTCTTAGGAATGGTGATTATCATGAATTAAAAGGAATCAGCATTAAAGAGGTTCAGGAGTTTCAGGGAGCCCTTTCAAGCACAAACCCTGTATTTATAAAGTTATCTTTATAGGAGCAAGCTCAAGGTTCTTACTGAAATATCTAGAATTGAGATTTTATTTGGAAGTTATATATAAATTCATATCTAATATCTCTATTACTTTGTATTTTATTGTTCTTATTAGAATTTTATATTGCAAAAATTTACGGATTGTTTTTAAGAAGCTCCATATAGATAACCCCATATAGATAATCCTCTCCAGTTTATCACAGTGAGCTGTACAAATATTATCACTTTGTGCATGGACCTTGAAGGTATAAATGTAGGGAAGCGTTTCTTGGTGATGTGACCTCAGTTCCTGCTGCATTCTGAGGAGTCTCCATCTGCTTCCACATCTATAGAATAAGGACAATGATGGGACCTCCCTCATTCTATAGCTTTGAGGATGAAATGAATTAATACACAGAAAGGATTTAGCACAGAGCCTGGCACATAATAGCATGAAACATGCGCATACAGATGTGCTTTTATCTTTTCTATAATGATGCAAGCTGAGATTTTGCCTTCAATTTCTGGGCGTTTGGACAATGCAAACTATAGGCGTATTTAATGGCCTTTCACAATGCACTACTTGCTGAGGGCCAAGCCTCTACTGAACTCATTTCATATTCTTTTCACCTAGCACATTCCTTGGCAGATAGCAATTGCCCAATAAACAAACATTTGATTTACGAATTAAGGAAAAAATAAAAAGAGGGGTTGTCTTTAATCTAAGAAAAAATATTGGGCCATAGTTAGACATCGGCCACACACTTCTGGATGCCTAGTACATTGGTATCCAACTGACGGCTCCAGCATTTGGCTATTTTCTGGATAGCTGTGCTTCAATGGATAGGTAAGAACGATCAATATATTAAAGTCTGTGTTTGCTTCCCTCAGCGAAAGAAGTTCATAATCACAAGCAGCATCACTGGGAAAAAGCACATGTTTGTCACTGATTCAGCCAAGACCTGTAAATATTTACTGGGCCTCTGCTGTGCCCAGCATGGATTTAATGCTTGGACGAGCTCTCCCGGAGTTACAACTGGTGAGTAGACACTATCTTCTCAACCTAGAGATATTTGGCTTTGAGTTTGCTGTTGATCTCTCACCATTATTTCCTATTCGTTTATAAGAGGGAGCAATATAACATAGTGGTTTCACCCTTCATACTCAGAGTGGTCTCTGCGTGTGCATCACCTGAGAGCTTGCCAGGGATGCAGAACCTCAGGCCCCTGAATCAGAATCTGCATTCGAAAAAGAACCCAGGTGATCTGGATGCAGTTGAAAGTTTGGGAACTCCAGGCTTGGAATGTGGAGCCTGGAGTTCAACAGACTCAGAGAGGTGCCACTTACTAGCTGTGTGACTTTGGACCGCTCACTTGCCCTCTGTGAGCCTTGGTGTCCTCAGATGAGCAACTGGCCGTCCAGCAGGTTTGTGCTGAGCTCCAACAGGATAGTGTGTGTGCTGTTTGTAGCTCATCTAGAATGAGTGTCTGGCGTTCATGGCTCCACGTGACTAGTAACGGCAGCTCCTGCTTGTGGAGGGTTTTGTTAGGTGCCAGTCAATTCACAGGGGAGCTGTGTCACTGGCTCCTGCAGTCCTGGAACGGGGGATCAACTAGGAACCAAATTTGTTGAGCATTCGGACGTAGAACCAAATACAGAAAACAAAGGTGGCACATTATTTGCAGCGAAACCAAATAAATATAAAAATATTTCTTTGAAATTGCAGAGTAGCATTTCCATGATGTTTCCAGGGAATTGGAGATAATGAATGTAAATTAATTATGTCTTACCTGCCATTGCTGAGATAACAGTGTGAAACATCATCAATATCAATTTTATTGCCTGATATCAGTGAACATAAAATATTTATAAAGACTCCTTGGGCTTACTAGCAAAATTAGTCCTTCTAAGCCTGTTTTGCTCATAATATGCTATTTTTTCAAACTGCAAATTCTACCATCATAGGAGTTTGGGGGAATCTAACATTTGTGTGGCCTCCACCTACAATGCTGTTCCTGCCTCCTTCCAGGCTCAGACCACCAAGATAAGCCTCATTCTCCAAGAATAAGTTCAAGGACAACCTCCTCCTTGAAGTTCCTCCTGATTGACTGCCCCCGTACTCCCTTCCCAGGTGGAGTTGACTACTCCCTCTTTTGTGCAGACTCTGTCTTCTCACCTGTAATGTTCTGCCCCTTTTATTTGTGGATGTGTCTGCCTCCAATTTGCAGTGGGCTGGGAGTTCCTGGAGGGCAGGGACAGTGTCCCAGTACCTTTACAGTTCCAGCATGGAACAGAGGTGTTTCAAGTGGGAGATGGTTAATACATGTTTTTTTGAATGAATGAATGGATGGATGATTAGTGTGGAAATACAATCATTTACTTAATCATTCCTCTAGATTTTAAGTTTGCTTTTCATTTTCCAATAACATAAATTATACTGCAGTAAACATCATTGGAAGAAAAATTTTCTGTATTGTGTATTATTTCTTTAAGGTAGATTTCAGTTAGATTTGGGGTACAAAGGTTGGGGCATTTTCAGGGCTCTTGCTGTTTTCCTGAATGCCATTCCCATGTCCAGTATCACTATGCCTGTTTTACTGCATCCTTGCTGGAATAGATATTATCATGTTTAACTTTGTTCATTTATAGGGAAAAATAATTTCTCAGTGTTGTTTCATTTGGCATTCCTTTGATTGTTAAGAAGTTGGACATTTTCCAAATGTTTCTTAGTCATTCTTCTGTGAATTGTCTCAACAAGCATATTACTCTATAGTTATATTTGGTTCCCTGGGGAGAGAGAAAAATCACCAAGCTTTTACAAGTGCATAAATTCAGGGCTAAATCAGGCAGGATCTGTCAGCAGTGCAGAGTGGGACCACAGGCATTCACTCAGCCCTTTCAGATGCATAGCAGGGGGCTGCAGGGATACTGGTGGTCCTTCTATGAGCATGTGGCTATGAGACTCTGAAGATCTGCAGTGGCTGCCCAGGATCTCGCCCTGGTTCCCTTTACCTTTTCCTTGGCTCCTGTACTCTTGAAACTCTGTTAACTAACCTTGGCTTCAGCCTTGCCATCTAGACTGATTTGGATATTTGTCAGCTACTTTCCTGGTGCCACAGTTAGGCTGTGAGTTCCCTGCCCCCGCCTTCCACCGGTGGACAGAAACCATTTGCTCTGCTTGACATGTCAGTGGCATTGGGACATTCTTGGTATCCCTTCTTTCCATTCCTGAAAGGTTATCAACTCTTGGCTCTCCTACCTACCAATCAATCCTTCCTGCACCATTTGTCCAGCCAACTGAACCCCACTAAGCTAAGGTCTAATGATGATAACAGCACTTCCCATCAACCCCACCAGCCCCAGGAGGCCCCCTGCTTCATGCTGAATGCCTGATGCTAAGTGCTTGACATCCAGACTCTCATTCCCTGACCTCACTGTGTGATCTGTCCTGTTAACAGAGCATCCTCCCCAGTGCCCTGTTGTTCTCCAGCTTCTTGCGGGGACAAAGCCCTGCTCAGGACCCAGGGCTACCTTCTGG
Organism: Physeter macrocephalus; assembly: GCF_002837175.3. Classification (NCBI taxonomy): domain Eukaryota; kingdom Metazoa; phylum Chordata; class Mammalia; order Artiodactyla; family Physeteridae; genus Physeter; species Physeter macrocephalus. The sequence continues at coordinate 36,599,176 of NC_041233.1, read as the reverse complement.
GAGCCCTCCTCCCCCAGGGGGCAGCCCCTTCTTCCTGCACCTCCAACCTCCGTATGAAGGCTCCCTTGAAACCGATAAAACTTCTCTGAGCCTCTCCCTGTCACCACTTTCTTTCCCTGAAATGTCCCCCTGTGGGTATTACTATGCACCACAGTTAAAGCTAAGATCACTGTCCCTTTAGACCTTAGTGATCAGAGGGCTGGGCATGCTTCAGATGAATCTGCTGTGCTACTGTTTGTATCTCCATGTCCTCTGTACGTCCATTTTCTGGTGTGGACTGTGGAGTCAGCTGAGTGTGAGTCCTGCTCTACCACCTACAAGCCCTGGGACCTTGAGCAAATTGTTAACTCTCTCTTAGCCTCACTTTTCCTCATCTATAAAATGGGTATAATAATATCTACCCCACAGGGTTATTGTGAGGATTAAATGAGACAATGCAGATAATATGCTTACCACTGGGCCTGGCATGTAATAAGCATGCAGGATGTGTGAACTGCTGGTGTGGATGTTACAGTCATTGCTGCTATGTGTCTGAACAGGTCCAAGCTCTGGAGTCAGATACTGGACAATTTCTGCAAAAGCTGCAGGTCATATTCAAATTGCTTTTAGTCCTCCTTTCTTCCTTGCCTACTGTATGTGAATGATGGTACCTAATGCCTCCTAGACACAGAACGTTCTCAAAAAGTATTTTTTAAAGTCTACCTTTTTCAGTGGGCACAGTCCTGACAATGAACCAGGCACCATTGTAGGAAAGGGGGGGTGTCTTCTTGAGGAAATAAATGCTCATGAGCATGCTCTCAGTGGAGGCACTTCACTGTGCTTTAGATATGCACACACACACAAACACACGCACACAAACACACGTACAACTGGAGCCATACAAACGCCGTGTGCCCGAGCATTCTTTCCTTCTTGGTTTTAACAGGGAACACAGTCATCATTTTCTTTTTTCAAAATACAAACTGGGCTTTGTATAAATCCTAGTTAATTTAAGGAATCTATCTATCAAATCCAGTTTCCTATGAATGACGTGAAGAGTGAAGTGGCGAGAACCACTCACATTCCCGGGCTCATTAGAATCATTTATTACCTCTTTCTGCAGGAAGGGAGGAAGGGAAGTGTGAAAGCTGGGAGACAACACATCTGATCCATATTCATATTTCAGAAAATCGGATCTTAAATATTATTACCAAGGAAACTAAGCCGTGTAGAGATGAAAGATTACATTCCACAGGGCAGAGCGTAATCTTGGGAGCTCAGGTAGTTTGTAGACCTATTTGTTAAAACAACGTTTGGAGGATGGTTTGTAAAGGCAGTGAGCAGAGCGGATGACTGTGGTTAATTTTACACAAGGCTCTGCTGGCGCTGTGACACTGCCGTGAACCATGGCTCCAAGGCCTGTCAGCTGCCAGGGGGTGGAGGGCATCTTGTTTCCTCCTTCCTGTGTGTCTGAATTTTCTTTCCTTAGTCAGTGCTAATTAGGCAGACGTGGCATTCTCAGGGCTAATCATAGGAGCTCCACGAGCTAGCATGAGGAAAAATAGGCCCCTCCGTGCAGACAAAGAAAAGCCAGGACAGAACCTGGGGCCTGTGATGTGTGGCTGCCACAAGAGCGATGGGGCCAGCGTCATTCTTGTGAGTATTTATGTTTATCTGTTTCTCCCACATTGCAGGCTATGATAAGTGTGTGCAAATGGCCAATCCGAGTCTTGCACACCTGGCCCAGTCCAAGCCGCTCACTTGGATCCAGAGACTGTCGTGCTCAGAAAATGCACTGTTTGTACCCGGGCTGCAGGGTGCGGCAGGAGGCCTGCTGCACGCATCACTGGATAACTTCACTGTGGACACCAGCAAGGGGACCAGGGTGCAAGGACTCAGAGGCAGGTGGGTTTGACATATCTGTTCTCTGGGCCCAAAGCATCGTGTACTTGGTGCTCTGGAGTAATCCATACGTGAAGACATTGTTTAAAGGATGTCAGATGTCTAAGGGAAGTATGCATTCATTGGGTAATTATCAACTAAATCCACAGAGATTTCCCGAAGGGCAGCTATGGGCCAGATCTACGCTAGACACGGGACAGACATCCCGTGTCTCCCTGCTGCGTTGCTCTATCTTTTGGTGGAGAAAGAGCTAGGTGATGATACAAAATTGAAGGGGACAAAATAAACAAGTTGCAATAGCCTATTTAGCCAGGTACTGTTCTAAGCACTGTACCCATCAACTACTTTAGCCCTCACAACCCTGTGAAGTACTTTCTGTTTTCTCCCAATGTGAGACTTGAACACACACAGCTGACCCTGGAGTCTGTGCTCCTAAGCTCTACATTGCCACTGCTTTCTCTTATGATGGATTGCTTGCAATTTAATTTGCAAGGGAAAATAATGAGCTTATCAACACAGCTTCACATTATAACATAATGATCCATAAATTTTAAAATAGCCTCGAAGTTGGACTGCACTTACATTACAAGTTCTATAAATAGCACAGATTCACAGGCAGCACAGGACCAATGAAGGGGGGCTGTGGGAGGGAGCTGTTTTTGGGAATGAGTTATACATCTGCTTCAGCAAGAGGGTATGGGTGATTGATTTGAATTGCAATGCATATATTATATCTTAAAGTAATTCTTAGAAAATTACTGCTCCAGATTCTGTTGATGCAAATATGCATCACCACGCACTGCAAACTAAGTCAATAATGATGAAGCAAAACTATCTATTATCATTACCACGTAACAAACAAATCCAAAGCATAGTGACTTAGAACAACACTCATTTTGTTATTCTGTTTCACGATTTTCTGGGTTACAAATTTAGGCAGGGCTTGGCTGGGCGATTCTTCTGCTTCTCTGGAGGGTACTCATCAGGACTGGTCTGGAGGATCCAGGACTGTGTTGTCCATGTGCCCAGGCCCTCAGTGGGGATGGCTGGGATGGTGAGCTCAGCTGGGCCCTTCTCAATCCCAGTGTGGTCTCAGGCCCTTTCCACGTGGTGCCTCCATGTGGAAGGTAGTGAGGCTTCTCCATGGCAGCTCAGGGCTCCAAGGGCCCAAGGCGAGCTGCCAGTCTCCTAAAAGGCTGGGCCTGGAGCTGGCACAGGGTCACTTCTGCCATACTCTCTTGGTCAAAGTAGTCACATGTCAGCACAGATTCAGGGGCAGCAGAAACAGACCCCACCTCCTGAGGTAGGCGTGTCAAGGCATATGTGGCCATCTTTAATCTGTCATTCAAACTGATAGTACTTTATAGTACTTTATAGATGAAAAGCCTGAAGAAGCCATGACTGACTCAAGGCCACCTTGAGAATGTGTTGACTGCAAAGCACCCCCCTTCCAGTGACCTGCCAGTGGGCACACGCACAGGAGGGGACTGGCAGCACTGCATGGCAGCCAGCCTTCTCAACAGGAAGCTGAATTGGAGTCCTCAGTAATCTCTGGTTCTCCTCTAATTTTAGTTTATGAATGCCAGACTTTCACAACCCTTAGTAACTCACATCAGAGGTTATGGGTCACCTTCCATGAAAAGGGAAATCTAGGGTCTCTGGCCATCTGGAAGGTCCCCAGAAGCACAGCCCAAGACAATGACTTGGGTGCAGGTGGTTTTTGTGGAGGTGATGCCGAGAAGCAGGAGTGAGCAGGGTAAGTGAGACAGGGAATGAGGGTAAGTGAAAAGAAAGGGGGCAGTGTCACCAAGATAGCAGCTGTGGGCAGCCAGGGCTTAATTCCATGAGAAGTGCACAGAAGTCCTCCCAGAACTGTCTGTCTGAAGGACCAGGGAGTGGACACTTGTGCACCGGCTCACATCCCGCTCTGGTGCAAGCTTGTCTGTGGGAGGTATGAACTCTCCTATACTGTTGGGCAAGGTGGGGGGATGGAGGGGGTAGGTGAGACGCCCGAGACGTTCAAGAAGCTCTAGGGCAGGAAGAGGACTGCATCTGAGGCAGGATCAGCACCAGCTGAGCCTGAGCTCAGGTGGAACTGCCCACCACTGCTCTGGCTGGTCTGAGGTGGGACAAGGGCTGCATCCATCCGGCTCTGTCATCCCTGTGCATGGATGAGAAGTGCATCATCCTTGCTGTGGCTGGTGCAAAGATCACCCAACCCAGGGTCCCCTTCAGGCAGAGTGCTGGAACGAGCCCAATGCCATGGAAATCCACCTACACCTACTCAGCTGTCTGCTGCGTGTGATGTTGCACTAGTTGTTTGTAACACCCGTGCCTCTCTTTCCTCATTTGTCTAGTGGTGGGAGCAGTGATGCCCACCCCGCTGGATGGCTGTGGGAATTAAATGGTGTTATAGAACCCTGAAGATGGGATGAGTCTGTGATGAGTGTCCTAATGTTGGTGCCCTTCCCGTAGTCTCTAGGGGAGAAGGTAGGAACACAAACCCTCTTAAAGGGGATAGAATGGTTAAATGTTTAAGGCAGACACAGATACAGCTTTATCGCTCCCCCAGGAGTGAGGTGATTTCCAAGTAAGGGGACAGAGGAGGGCTGCATGGGGGAAGTGACAGCAGGTCTTGACCAACAGTGGGTTTGGGCACAGTGGGAAGGAGGGGGATAGGCAGGAATGCCATGAGCGGAGGCCCAGTTCCTCTTGCTACAAAACTTGGTTGAGTGCCTGCTGTGTGCCAGCCACGAGCTATGCACTGAGGACTCAGCAGTGAGCAGGATGGACACGGCCCCTGCCTCGTGGCGCTCACAGAGGTGACAAGCAGAGGGCCCGTGTGGCAGGAGCAGGTGGTGCTGTTGACCAGCGGGCCAGAGCCAGGACGGGAAAGATGGGATGGCATGCAGACACTGACACTCAAGAGATGGGACCCCCTTCCCAGTGTCAAGCCTGAGCAGCTGTGTGCTCAGCACTGCTTAGAACAGGCGGCATCAGGGTGGCAGCCCTGACATACAATCCCTGCCCCACCTACTTCATGGCACCTTTTCTGTGAGCCTTTCCTGACTGCCCTGGCCAGCACCACTGGCTCGCATTCAAGCAGCCGCCCCCAGGGCCCCTCCACCCCGACATCCACATGCATCTATCTGTCGTGTAAACAGGGAACTTCCAGAGAACAGTAACGCGCCTGCCTCCTCCTCAGCTCTGAGGCCAGCATGCGGAGACTTTCAGTAAATGACATTATTTTCTTTAGGTTTGCATTTTTATTTATTTATTATTTATTTATTTATTTATTTTGCGGTACTCGGGCCTCTCACTGTTGTGGCCTCTCCCGTTGCGGAGTACAGGCTCCGGACGCGCAGGCTCAGCGGCCATGGCTCACGGGCCCAGCCGCTCCGCGGCACGTGGGATCTTCCCGGACCGGGGCACGAACCCGTGTGCCCTGCATCGGCAGGCGGACTCTCAACCACTGCGCCACCAGGGAAGCCCTAGGTTTGCATTTTTAAAAGCTTATTTTAATTGTGGTAAAATATACATAACATAAAACTCACCATTTTAACCATTTTTAAGTGGACAGTGGAGTACTGTTAAGTATATTCACATTGTTGTGCAGCCAGAATTCTTCTCATCTTGCCAAACTGAACCTATGACCATTAAAAGACAAGTCCCCATCCCCCCTCCCTGAGACCCTGGTAACCATCATTCTACTTTCTGTTTCTATGAATTTGACTACTTTAAAGACCTCACTCTACTGTAGAAGTGGAATCACACAGTGTTAGTCTTTTTGTGATTTGCAGTACATGCTGCTTTTTATCCTTTTTAAAAAATAGACTTGCACATGTGACTTGGATCACATGGGCCGTGGCAGCCTGAGGCAGAAAATCCCTTCCTTTCTCCAAAGGCCCTCCCTTGTGGCCTTTCTTGTCCCCTCTAGGACTGCTGAGGTATCTCCTTCTTTGAAACCCAGGAGTGCTCTGCCAAAGCCTCTCCCTGGGCACTTAAGTCAGCTCTAGATGGCATGAAAGGCACCCATCCCGCAACTCGCAGTGGGCTGGGAGCTCCCAGAAGGCAGAGCCCATGTCTGATTCACCTTTACCCTCAGTCCCTTGCCAGCCCAGGGCCTGACATCTAGTAGGGTCTCAGTGAACTTGGGTTGAACTTGCTGAAATGCACAGTATGAACAGGAGCCAAGTTAGAGTGAGGCCTCCTCCCTAATCTCTGAAGAATGGCCCTGTGCTTGTCCCTCGCCCTGCATCTGCCTTCTCTCCCCCATTGCTCCTCTTCTTCCCTTTCTAGCTCTGGCCCCTTGAACAGCGCCAGGCTCTGTGCCCGGAGCACCTGGCATCACTGATCCCAGGTTGCAGTGAGAGGTGCGGTGGCAGCACCCATCCCTGCCTTGGGCCGGCTGCCTAAAGCAGTGGGGCAGGTGTGGGCTCCCTGAGGTTGGGGCCAACCTGGGTGATGAAGGGCTGATGGATCTGTTCAGATGGTTGACCTCCTGGCCTTCCTTCTTCAGATGAGGCCCAGTGCTGGCTTTTTCCAGGGCTCTAAGTTCTGTGGCTTTGCCTCTATTCTTTCTGCTTACTCTCTGCTTTGTTCATCCCTAAATGTAGCTTATCTTGAGCAGAGCTGACCCTGTGGGTAGGGCAGGGTCCCCACTTAATTCATTATTCTTCTAAGGCCTAGAACATCCTTTGTTTGCTAGAATGCTGGCTCGGCAAAGCCAACTGAATGCCGGCATGAAAGATTCTTGTTTTCCGCTCAGTATTACTAGGGGGTAGCCAACTCCAGTATCTGCAAGGATCAAGCAGGTAAGTTACTGTGTGAAGCCCTCAGGGGCCATCACAGTGGAGGTGCTGGAACATGTCTGGCCCAGCTAAATAAGCAAACAACAGAAAAATCAGGACCCACTAAAAGCATCAATGCTTTATACTTACTACCTCATTTTGGGACCATCAAAATTCTAGGAAATAGGAATATTCTTATTTTCTGGTTAAGGAAATGGAGGTTTGGAAGGGCGCCTTATTCAACTCAAAGGAGAGATAGTGGGAGGTTCATAGGGGGCCTGGGTAACTTTAGGGTCCCCTCTAAGATAGAAAGCCCCCAAAGCCATTCTTTCAAGTGTACTTCTGATAACCAGATCAGCCCTTGATGGGGTCTGTCTATGGATCTGTTGATTGATGAGCATGGGGCCACCACCCATACTCAGAATGACAGGAAGTTGCCTTCTAGGGGCATCTTACCTCATCTTGTTGACTTTCCCAGCAGGCCCTGCCCTGGCCACAAGCAGCTGGAGCACATCTGTTTGACCCAGAAGCCAACGACTTGTGACCCTCTCTCTGGACTGCCTGCTCAGAGCACGCACACAGGTACGGGCCAAGACATGGGCTTGGGGTAAAGGAAACCTTACACGTGACTCTTGCTTTCAATCTTTTGCCACTACTTCATTTTTTTTTTTTTTTGTGGTACACGGGCCTCTCACTGTTGTGGCCTCTCCCGTTGCGGAGCACAGGCTCCGGACTCACAGGCTCAGCGGCCATGGCTCACGGGTCCAGCCGCTCCGCGGCATGTGGGATCCTCCTGGACCGGGGCACAAACCCGTGTCCCCTGCATCAGCAGGCGGACTCTCAACCACTGCACCACCAGGGAAGCCCTGCCACTACTTCATTTTGCTTCCCCAATAATGTTCACAATCTTTTTGCTTTTCCATTAATCTCAAAACTACTTATGTAGAAGGTGAAAGATTTATTCGATCTGAAGAGAAACCAGAGTATTCTGTCATACAGAGTGAAGTAAGTCAGAAAGAGGAAAACAAATACCGTATGCTAACACATATATATGGAATCTAAAAAAAAGAAAGCTCTGAAGAACGTAGGGACAGGACAGGAATAAAGACGCAGACAGAGATAGCTAGTGGGAAGCAGCCACATAGCACAGGGAGATCAGCTCGGTGCTTTGTGACCACCTAGAGGGGTGGGATAGGGAGGGTGGGAGGGAGACGCAAGAGGGAGGAGATATGGGGATATATGTATATGTCTAGCTGATTCACTTTGTTATAAAGCAGAAACTAACACACCATTGTAAAGCAATTATACTCCAATAAAGATGTTAAAAAAAAAAAATACTTATGGTTGGGAAAAGCCCATGCTGTCCACCTTTGGCTTGGGCTGAGCACATAGACCCTAAATGTGTTAGCACTGGTGAAGATTCCCAGCGCTGTAGTCCAGGGTGAAGAATACCTGCTGTGGAGGGGCGTGGCTGGAAAAAAAGTATCATTCATTTTTTTTACAACTCTTCATATGGGCCCAGAATATCAACTCCCACTACTAACCAGAAAACATATACAGGGCAGGTGGCGTTCCCCTCTGTCATATATCCTCCAGGCAGGTCCCCAGTGGGACATAAAGACAAAGAGATTCCTGAGCTAGAGAAGATATTTATATTTGATGAGCATTAAGCCTGGGATTGGATCTGGAATACCACCAGGTGGCTCTTTACCATGAACTGTATGCAGGTCCCACCATCACCATGGTCCCTTGGGGGAGGGAGCGATGTGGAAAACGCTGGGGAGCGGATCACTCTTTGGGATTGCCCGTCAGGGCTCTGCCCTGGGTCCCCTCCAAGACCCAAGCTGGGGGAAACCTGCGCTGGGCTGCAGGGCCATATCACCCCCTACTGTTAGGGGCCCAAGAGGGGAAGGCTTTGCTGTCTCATCTCTGTGCTCCAACTTTAGTTTCAGTTTTCACTGCCAGCAAGGTCATCTCTGCTCATATTCTGTCTTGTCCCAAGACCAATGCAGAAAAAAAAAATATCTGTAGTAAGTCATGCAGAGCAAGCACCATGGCCCACCCTACCTTTGCCTCTGCTCTTGATGAGCCAACACTGACCCGGTGAGGCTAATCAGAAGTATGTGTTCACAAATGAACTTTTCTACAAAATAGAAACAGACTCACAGACGTAGAGAACAGACTTGTGGTTGCCAAGGGGGAGGGGCTTGGGGGAAGGATGGATTGGGAGTTTGGGATTAGCAGATGCAAATTATTATATATAGGATGGATAAACAGCAAGGTCCTATTGTATAGCACAGGGAACTATATTCAATATCCTGTGATAAACCATAATGGGAAAGGATATGAAAAAAATGTATATATATGTATAACTGAACCACTTTGCTGTATAGCAGAAATTAACACAACATTGTAGATCAACTGTACTTCAGTAAAATAAATTTTTAAAACTTATTAAAAGAAAAGTATGTTTTCAGCCATCCATGCCCAGCATTGTGCGTGTGTGTGAAATAGTGTTCACACCTTTTGTATTAGGTCTCTGATAATTTGGGGGAAAAGCACAATGTGGGGCTTTGTTTCCACTTCCAGGGCCACAAAATAAGAGAAGGAGCTTTGCAGCCGAACCAGACCGAGAAATTGTGCATGTGACACTGAGCCGGGATCCACGCCGTGGTTTTGGTAAGAGGGGTCCTGGCAGGGGGGACCCAGTCTTGCCCTCTGGGCAGAGGGGAGGTGTGTGCCATCTTCCCTTTAGACTTTTCTACTCCCTTTTCCTGCCTGTCCTCTCCCAATTTGCCTTTTTCAGTGATCATTTCTTTTTCTTCCCTTTAAATGTCCCTAACCAGCAATGGGATGTTGGGGTCAAAATTTCCTTTTAGGCCTGATCAGGTTTTGGGGTGCAGATCTTGAAAATCTAAGTACAAGATAGAAAAAGACTTTTCTGTCTAATACCACGTAATAACCTTTCTCTAGTATATTTAGATTCTTAGGGATGGGGAAGAGTAGTCAATCTTTTTCACCTCTTACTCTTTACCACATTCGAAGACCCTTAAGAAGAGAAGGGTTACTTGATTAAAAATCATCTTTTTTTTTCCGGTCTGATTATGTATTGGAACAAAATCCATGCACTTTGGTGGGCTGTGTTCCGAGCTGTAGTTGTGCTTATGAATGCGGGACAATCCATTTTTCTCCATCTGTCATGGCAGAGTAGAAGGAGCTGTTGGAGAATCAGAGGACCTAGGTACAAATATCAGCATTGCTACTTAGTAGCTGTGTGATCTCAGGCAAATAACCTAACCTCTCTGAGCTGCAAAATCATTAAGTATCATATTCTTTCATATAATTGGATTATAGGTTTTGTCATTAATGAGGGAGAAGATGTAGGCAAAGTTGATCCTGGCATCTTTATATCTTCTATTATACCTGGGGGACCAGCTGAAAAAGCTAAAAAGATCAAACCAGGTATGTCTATTTTGATTGCCAGAGATGCTGCTTTAAGGAACTGCTCTTTCTCATTTCCTTGATGGGATTATTGAGATGTCTTATTTTTCCAGGAGGGCAGATACTAGCCTTGAATCACATCAGTCTGGAGGGCTTCACATTCGACATGGCTGTTAGAATGATTCAGAATTCTCCTGACAACATAGAATTAATCATTTCTCAGTCAAAAGGTATGTCTTAACCCGCTTTCAGAAGCTGGAGAGCCTCCTTTATTTTCAGGAGTACATTTTTACCACAGAGTACTGGGGCTTTAAGTCCGTGTAGGTCTTTTGTATTACTTCTCTCGTGGTAGTGGCTTTGGCACAAATCAATAAACTCTGCAATTTCAGGGACAGAATAGGCTCTACCATTGCTTGTCCTACTGAATGGGAGAAGCCTACTCTAGTTCTTTATTATATGCAGCTATTGTGTGTTTTTCTGCCACTCTTCTTGCATGAGAGGGAGGATATTCTTTCTATCACCCAAGTCCTTATTAAAAGTGGCTACTGCGGTAATTCTACATATTTGGGGCTTAGTCGTGGAATCCAGTGGGAAGGAGACAGGGGACTGTTCTTGAAGCTGAAGAACATAACAAGCATTCTGTTCTAATTTGGTTAAGACTCGGCATGTTAGAGATCAACCAAAAGAGTAAAGGTTTTTTTTTTTTTTTTTTAAAGATGATTTTATTCATCCTTTAGATAACTATCCAACAATTGCTTATACTGAAGAATAATATGACTATATTTATTTGGGTCAGGTTTGGGGTGGTAATGGGGGGATGTTAACATCCCTTTCCCTCCCAGTTACCTGGGCTCACCACAGCTTTTTGGTTGGATGATCCTGCCATTTTCCGGCAGACTGCCTACAAAGCCAGGCCGACACTCTAGGAGCTTTGTACAATTTCCTCTCATGTACAGAAATGCTTCATGTCACACCAGCCAGCATTTTCTGGGTCTTAGATGCAGTCACCCCGTTGGCCTTGCCCTCTGAAAACCACATGCCCTCTCTCACTCTTGCACATGTACACACCATCACCAGATGGTTTTCCAGGTGCTGCATCTGCCCTTCGTCCAGAAACTGTGGGGGGATGGGGGGTGGCAAAGCTGGGGCCTTAGCCATGCGCCTTTCATCCTGTGCTTGGACCTGACCCAGGGGCCGGCCCAGCCCTTCCACAGCACCTGCCCCAGCTCACTGCTCTATTGGATTTCCTACACTGTCACTGTTCTTCCCACAGTGTTTTAGCTGTCCTTGTATTTCCCTCCATACTTTGCACAGGAGAGGACAGAGGGGAGCGATCAAACCATCCTATTTTTAAAATCAGGAAACATAATGCAGCTGAGCTGGGATCCATTCAGTGTCAAGGATGGCCTGCTGGGGTGGGGATGTCCAAAACTGGCACCCAAAGTCTGTGAGGCTCCAACCTCACTTTAGAGTTTCAGATGATGGAGTACCCACAGTGCCTGTGAATTATGTGTCCTCTCACCCTGGAGTCCCTGTCACCTGTTGGTAACTCTGCCTGGTCACAGTTGGGGTTCCTCAAAACAGCTGCCACCTTTGTTGGAGGAAGATGCTTCCACAGTGACTCTGGCTGGTCACTGTGGGCAGAGGCTTGACTGCCGTGAGTTTCTATCTGGTTGGGCTTCTGTTGGGGCATGTGCTCTAGACTGGACATCAAAGACAAGACAGAGAGCCTTCCCATCAGGAGCAGACATCACCCTCCACTACAGATTGAGTTTTAATTACCCGCAGAAGTTCTAGCTTGTATTTCCGTTAGGCAGGACATACGTTGCACAGCTTGACATTTTAATCCAGTCATAAGTCTTGTCCTTGTCTCTTGTGGAGGGTGTGGAAGAAAATAAACAGATGCTTACAACATTGCTAGAAGGACAATGACAGTAGAATAGCTAGTGAGAAGCAGCCGCATAGCACAAGGAGATCAGCTCAGTGCTTTGTGACCACCTAGAGGGGTGGGATAGGGAGGGTGGGAGGGAGACGCGAGAGGGGGGAGATATGGGGATATATGTGTACGTATAGCTGATTCACTTTGTTATACAGCAGAAACTAACACACCACTGTAAAGCAATTATACTCCAATAAAGATGTTTAAAAAAAAAAGAAAGAAATTGCCAGGAATAAGGCATTACTGAACGGTGGCCCACCACTCTCTACTGAATACCTTTAGGCTTGAACAACTTCTAATCTGATTCATTAAATTAAGTTTATCCACTGTGTGAGTTGGGCATTTTCCTGAGTACTAATGAGTCTGTATCAAAAGTTGTAAACTTACTTGTGTGTCTATATATCCAGATGTAAAGAAAATCTAACTGTGTTCCTTCCTCCCATATATGTTTGTTGAATAGCTGATATTAACATATGCATGGTAAATAGCTGATATTAACATATGCATGGTAAATACATGTATTGAGGCTCTTAGTACTATGTATTAAGCTGTAATCTCTTTCTCTCTCTCTCTACATGTATAAACATCTCTCCATATTTAATTTCTAAGCCTCACCAACCCTACCAGGTAGTTGAGATTATCTCTATTTTAGATATGAGGAAATTGAGGGCCAAAAATGTGAATTACCTTGCCCAAGGTTTTACCTAGTGATTCCTGACCTCATGTTCTTTCCTCTGCTCTGTGCCAGCTCAAGGGTCAGACACAGGGTAAATGGGAATCAGTGGCCCAGTCTTCACCCAAAGGGAGTCCACCATCTGGTTAGTACCAAGTTCCCCCCAAAGAACCAGACACGGTGAACTTTGGATCACAGGGTGATTACAGGTGTGCTCAGCAGGGACTCTGGAAGAGGCTGGCTTTAAGAGCAACATGCTGGTTGTGGGGTTTGGGGCAAGATTTAATCCTTTTGACTCTGCTTTCTTGTGTTTGAACTGGGATCACACCTTCCTGGTGGGTATGTTGAAAACATGGAAAGAGACATATATGTATATGTGTATATAAATATATATATACACACACACAGACACACACACACACACACACATATATATGTATATGTGTGTGTGTGTGTGTGTGTGTGTCTGTGTGTGTGGTGCCCATAATGTGGCAAGAGCTTAAAAAGGGGGAACTGCCATTGTAACCATCCGTTGCTCCTGTGTTTTCATAATTGGGTCACACAAGCTCTATTTAAGTTTCAAGAACACATCCAGAATCTTCCCTTCCTCTATTCTAAATGCATCATCTCTCATGAGGTGCTAAACTCACATAGCTCCCAGCAGCTATAAAAGGTCTTTCTGTCATTGGAGGAAAATGCTATGCCCCACATAGAAATGCCACTGAGACGCCAGCCTTTCCAAGCTGTTGATTTCTTCTTGGCTTGTTTTTATAGGTGTTTGTGGAAATACCTCAAGCGAGGAGAAGAATAGCACGGCCAACTCTGGGGTCTTCTCTACAGACAGCCTGAGCAACGGGCACCTGGGAAGTTTTTCATCACACACACAAGACCAGGAAAGAAATATTGAAGAACTGGAAATGGCTCGGACTCAGAGCTTAATGCCCAGGCTGAGACCTCAGCTGTCTGCTCCGCCATTAAAGGTAATCATTCCCTTGCTTCATTCTCTAGAATCCAGAGGAAAGAGAACAGGCTTGGAGCCCAACAGACTTGGCTCCAAAGTCCCTCTTTGTTCTCTATTTGCCATGTCAGGAAATAAATACTTACAGTGCATGGTTGCTGAGAAGAATATAAAGGGGAAAAGGCAAAGCTTCTAGTGCAGTGCCAGGGCTCAGTGTTTGAGGTTTCAGTGTCCTCGGTCACTAGTTTTAACCGTGACTGGTAATAACTGGCTTCCGCCAAGGGCAATGCATGGACAATCAGACATCTTGTATTCTTGGTCTCTAGTTAGTCCTCAAGCTGCAACTCATTGCCTTTGCTCTTGACAACACACCAAGGAGGAAGAAGACAAAGGCCAGCTTTGGCATGCAGAGAACTGTCTGCTTTAGTCCCAGGGCCGCCAGACTCCAGCTGTGTTTCCTTAGACACTGGATGGAAAGGTCTCCTTTTGCCCCTCCAGACCTCTCTCTATTTTTCTCTGGGCCCCATGGAGCTGACATTCACAGACTGTGTCAGCCCTCTGTCTTCTGGTTGGCTCTGCCCAGAAGCCCTGTGTCTAGGAAAAGAGAGTTGTTTTCCTTTATCTCACACTACTACCCCACTCACAACACTCTGACACCGGTTGGGTGTGTTTTCCACATCAAGCAATTCCGACACTAACAGACTGGAATTAGCACCAGATCCCACAGGTGAAGGACCCATCCTTCAAGACAGCCTCCATTCCAGATGACAATGAAGTTGTCGGTCCCCAGGTTACCCACACTTCTGTCTGACTTGGCTGCAAATTGGAGGTCCCCATGACCCCCTCCTTGGGTTTGTTAATTTCCTAGAGCAGCTCACAGAATACAGGAAAACAGTTTGCTTGCTATCACTGATTTACTATAAAGGACGTTTTAAAGGTACAAGGGAACAGACAGATGAAGAGATGCATAGGGTGAGGTCTAGAAGGGTCCTGAGAGCAGGATCATCTGCCCCTGTGGAGTTAGTGTGTGCCGCACTCTCTGCATACATGTGTTTATGAACCTGGAAACTACGAATCCCATACTTTTGAAATTTTTATGGAGGCTTCAGCACGCAGGCATGGTGGATCATGAGCTCAATCTCTAGCCCCTCTTGCCTCCCCAGAGGATGGGGGGTTGAGTGGAGTGGAAAGTTTCAAGCTTCTAATCATGGCTTGGTTTTCTGGTGACCGGCCCCCATCCTGAAGCTATGCAGGAACCAGAGTTCCCTCTTTAGAACAAAAGACATTCTTATAACCCAGAAAATTTCAAGGGATTTGAGAGCTCTGTGTCAGGAACTGAGGTCAAAGACTAAATATTAGAACAAAAGATACTCCTAGTCTCCTATCACTTAGGAAATTTTTTTTTAAATTTAGACATCCCTGTATTTTATTTTTTTATTACTCATTGTGATATAATTGACATACATGTGTGTGTCTATATATATGTACATATGTATAGACACACACACATATATAGCAAAATGATTACCACAACAAGGTTAGTTAGCAGGTCCATCCCCTCACAGAGTTAATATTGTGTGTGTGTGTGTGTGTGTGTGTGTGTGTGTGTGTGTCGAGAGTGTTTTGGATATACTCTCTTAGCAACTTGCAAATATACAATACAGTATTTCTAACTATAGTAACCATGCAGTACGTTACATACACAGAAATTATTTACCTTATAACTGGAAATTTGTACCCTCTGACACCTTCACCCATACTCCCCACTGCCCACCCCTCACCCTCACCCTGGCAACTACCAATCCACTGCTCTGCTTCTGAGTTCGTTTTTTTAGATTCCACATATATCACTTAGGAAATTACAAGGGTTGAAGCAGCTCTGTGCCAGGAATGGGGGGCAGAGACCACTATATAGGTTTTCTCTTATTTCACAGTCCAGTGGGAGCCTGCAGCTGGGAGATGAGTGAGTACTGGCTCGTCACTCTCTGCCTGTGCTCAGGTTGGCTGTGACCCTCTGCTGAAGAACACAGCTCCTGTTAGGTGCTCTTTGCCCTAGAGCTCTTTACCACTTGCTCAGTTCCATCAAACCATCCCTCCTCTCACTCCTCAGGCTCAGGGAAGGTAAGAGCACCCGCTGTTTCTAGCCCCGGGGCGCTTAGCTCTCCTCATTGGTTTCTTTAACTGCTTGCCCACACCTTTGAAAGCGGGCCTTGTGTCAGCTCTCCTCCATCACCCAGGATGGGGATGTACACCTTGTCCTTCTTTCTGGGACTCTGGTTGAAAGGGGCAAGTTACCCCACCTCTCTCAACCTCATTTTTCTCTCTTATGAGAGAAGCAGTGATGTCTGGGCACAGAGCTGTGGAGACAAAAGTACCAAGGACCTGGCTGGCAGTAGGGCTCCATGTAGGCTAGATCCTTCCTCACTGGCCGTGGTGCTCACCCGGATGGTGCATCCCATGAAGAGCTGGACGGGAAGTCGGCAAAAGAATAATACTAACAGTGGACACTACTGAGTGATTAACCATGTGTCAGGCAAGGTCCTGAGCACTTGGATGTGTTGCATCACGCAAGCTTCATTACAAGCCTGTGAGATCATTACTATCATCAGCACTATTTATCAGTTGGGTCCCCGAGGCACAGAGAGACAGGAACGTGCCCGTGGTCTCTCAGGGAGTATGTGGCAGAGCTGGGATGCGAATCATAGGAGTGGGATTCCAGAACAGAAAACTTCCCCCCAGGCTGCACTTCAGAAAGCCCCCTCTCACAGGAAGCAGGGCCGAGAGGGCTTCCAGTTGGGGCCTCTGGGGCTGCACCTGTGAGCTGGTTTGTGCTGGGCAGTGGAGGGGAGCAATGGTGCACCAAGGCCATAGCTGACCACGGCACAGACTGCAGAACTTGTGCCATCCAGGCTCTCTGGGTCATGTGGCCAGCTTTGCGGGTAGGTAAACTTTTGTGGCATAGTCGAGTCACACCCTCTATCTTTGGACCTCGACCTCAGTGGTTGCTTTACTCTTTAAATTTTAAAATTGAGATAAAACCCCTTGCCAGACCACGGGATATGGAACGTCTCTGAAACAACTGGGGTTTCATCTGTTTCTATACCAAATCTCTTTGGAACCTCTTCTGTTGAATCGTTTTTTTTTTTTTTTTTTTTTAGCTTACTTCAGCCTGTTTATTTTCCTGTATATTAATTGTATTTTCTGATGTGGTGGACCGGGCAGCCACTAAGCAGCTTAGCCAGGGGGACAGGTAGGACAAAAGTCTGGGAGAATCTGTGGCCCCATCTTCTTGGCACAGTTCATCGAAAGACCCTTCCCCATGAGAAGTAGTTCAATATGGGCAGGTCTGTCTTATCACTGCCATCTCCCCAACTATCTCAGTACCTGACACATAGCAGGTGCTCAATTAATCTTAGCATGACTGGACGGATGAGTCAACATGACATGCATGTCACAGCACCAAGCAAAATGCCTAGCATGAGGTAGAAAATACTCTCTTCTGTCCTTCCCTCAAGCATTCAACCACTGTAAAGTAGAGACCCAGTACAGCTATTCTTGCTAGAGATGATTGAAGGGCCTCCTGAGGTTTTCTTCTGCTCCAGAAGCTGCTGTGTATCTGGTATCCAGCATGCCTTCACTTGATTGGTGTCATGTGTGAAGCTACCAGGAAGTGTCTAGATGACTTCAGTTCTCATAACGATATTTGCATCATGAATAGAAACAGCAGGGAATCTATTGAGACCCTGTTATGTGCTGGGCATAATTCATACTCACTGTTAGAAGGTGATCTCTCATTGCAGTTCCGTGGGTTGGGAAACAAGTCTGGAGAGACCAAGAGACAGGTGCAAGGTCATACAGGGAGGAACTGATTAAGCTGAGAGTGAATCCCCTGTTGGCCCAGCCCTGAAACTTATGATGGTTTTTGATGTGCAATGCTGCTGGCTCGTGAGAGCAGGTGAGAGCTAAGAGGTGCCATCTGCTTAGGCAGGGCCAGCGCCTTCACTTCTTCTTTCTTTTTGTTTGTTCATTCGTGGCAGGGTACTGGTTCTTCATGTCCTCTATCACCTTCAGAAAACAATGCCAGTGAAATCTACTTTGTGGAGCTGGTTAAAGAAGATGGGACACTTGGATTCAGCGTGACTGTAAGAATTCTTAGGAGAGCTTAGAAAGTAAACAGTTGAAAGATGTTCATCTAGAGTCTTGGTGGGCATTGCACTCATATGCCAACCTCTGATAACCCAGTGCTCACTGGGTACAAGCAACACATCAGAAGTGATGAACCAAGAAAGTCAGTGGGGGCCTCAGTGAGGGATGGGAGTTCAAAGTGAAACTGGGAGACCAATGGCAAACTTGGGAAGAGCAGACACTCCAAGCAGTGTGGGTGGAATTATGGTTATGCTGGACAATAAGGAGAGGGTAGCATTACGGAGCTTCAGGGAAACAAGCCAAAGGTGAATGGGGTGGTCCCTGGTCGTCAGATTGGTAAGACCTCCATTCAGGACAGACACTTTGCATTTGGTTTCTGAGCTCCATCTGGCAGACCCGGGAGGAGGGAGGATAAAAATTGTACAAGAATGATATTATATAATTCCACTGATGTAAAAATTTTTATATATGTGTGTATACATACATGGAGAAATTAGAAGAAAAAGATAAAGTTAGATCTTTAGTGACCTGTAAGGATGTTCATAATCTATTGTTAAGTTAAAAAAAAAGTTGCAAAATATTGTGTGGTTGAATTCTGCTTCTGTGTCCACAAACCAACACAAAAGGATACAGAATATGCCAGGCACCAGCCTTTGGGCCCATCGCTGTATCCACTTTTTCTGGTCACTGCTTATGGAGAGACGATGTGGTACATTGATATGACTCATTTCTGAGCACCTGCCATTGGCCAGTGCTGGGCTGGATATGACACAGCTCCCTCACACGGCTCATATCGTTATACTTCTTATGAACATCTAACTTTCTGCTCAGTGGATAATAAAGCCTAAACAAACAAGTGAATTTATAAGATGGTGTCACATGGAGATGAGGTGATGGGATAGAGCAGAAGGCAGATGGGGGCTCTCTGAGTCAGGGAGGTGGGGGAGGCCCCTTCAGGAGGGGGCAGATGGGTGGTGAGTTTTTCATTGTGTTTTCCAGGGTGGCATTAACACAAGTGTGCTCTGTGGAGGTATCTATGTGAAATCCATCATTCCTGGAGGGCCAGCAGCCAAGGAAGGGCGGATCCTGCAGGGTGAGGATGGAGTCATGCTGGGCTCTCTGTTCTGTGGTGTGATGAGCCCCGACCCGGGGGGTGCAGCCTTCAAGCCTTGCCCCACTCTCCCTCTGATGCCTTGTGTAAATGATTGCCTCTCCAGGTCATGGTTTCCTTACCTGGAAAAGGAGATGATTTAACCTGACCCACCTACCTGATACGTTAACATGGGGCCCAAATGCTTGGGAAACATAAGGTGATTTAAAAATATGAAATTTTAAATAAACTTGTTGCTGTTTGGCTTTCATGGGAGAAGCCGTGCTCCCCATGGAGGACAGAGCAGGTACTGGTGACCTCCATTTAAGTATCCGGGGAGGACACCAGCAAGCCTCCTCTCTGCCCTTCCTCACGTCCACTGCTCTGAAGGAAGGGGGGTGGATTTTTACTGTTCTCCAAAATGGCTAGAATTGAGCTAAAAAGGGCACCTACGATCTTACCTATCTCCATTTTCCCTAGAATTCCAGGGTCCCTGGCATCAACCAGGTCTCCCTGACGTTTTTTGAAATAAAAAACATCCTGGAGATATAAATATCACCCCTAAGAGACTTGAAAAAAACTTTCAAAAATGGTTTCACAGGAAATCATGAGAAAGGATAAGGTTGTACTTGGTAGCTGGCTTAACTGCTCTGTGAGCCAAGGATAGAGGTTTCTAGACAACTGATCTGTGGAGGTGCTCACAGGGGAGGCTGGCAGGGCCTGGGCGGGGTTCCCCCCAGCTCAGCTCCCTACCCCTCCTTGAGGCTGTGTGGAGGGGCGCTGGGCAGGGGGCTCACAGAAGAGTCCTTCCTGAAGCCCCAGGAGCTCGGGGACATGTCATCTGTCCCCCTCCCAGGTGACCGGCTCTTGCAGGTGGATGGAGTGAGTCTGTGCGGCCTCACCCACAAGCAGGCAGTGCAGTGCCTCAAGGGCTCTGGGCAGGTGAGTGCACCGTTACTGGTTACTGGGGAGCTTTCCTTCCTCCCAGAGTTTTTCTCGACAACATCAGAAGCTGTGGTTGCCTCTGGGTGGAAGGGGGGTAGACAGGAAACCAACGAGACTTTCTTTTGTGTCTTTTTTTTCCCTTTCACATCTTCCTTTTACCAGTGCTTTTCTTTGGAGGTGTGAAAGTCAGGAGGAAGCAGGCAGATGTTCCCAGGCAGAGAAGCTCACCTCCTCTAAGGAGCCTTGAAAAGTTTACTGTCTCTTGCCTAGATTCTGGAATCAGACAGCTAGACTGAGCTGACTGAGTGAAGTGACTTCTCCTGCCTGGCTCTGGCCGCCCCTCACGCCCTCTGCTCCAGCTGTAACTGACCAATGCCTCCGTCTGCTCTCAGGGCCTCTCAGCACTTGCCTTGGCACGTGCTGACACCCACCCCCTCCAAGTTCATGCCGTTCCCATCAACCTGTGTAATTACAGACTGCACTGTCCTAGGGGTCCTTTTATTACAAAGAGGTAGAAATTCAAGATGCCAAGAGCATTTACCCTTAGGTCCTCATTCTGTGCAGTGCCCAGGCAGCATCTGGGTGTTACTACACTCTGTCCCATCCTCCGCCTGAGGGTGGGAACCTTTACTTGCCATGGTGGCCTAAGCCACAGAGCTGGGGTCTCCCTCTTGGCAACTGGGCAATCATCAGAGATGCAAAGGGCTCCTAGGAACCCCTCTGGCAAACAGAGGGGTGGAAGGGCCCCCTTTTGCTTCCTTTCCCAAACCATTCTTCTATTTTGTGGTGAGATTTACTTGTCTTGGCGACCTTGGTTGACATATCTTGAGAACAAAGTCACAATTTATTAGTATTCTCTATTCTTCAGAACTTTGCTGACGGACATGCTTAGAGAATGTATTTGGCCAGCATACTGGCAGTGATGACAGGTAGGAACTGTTACTCTGGGGTCACAGGCTTGGTGCTGAATGAGCATTGCTGCAGGAGAATGTTGGCAGGGTCAAGTCCCCTGAGTGGAAGCTCAGAATTTCTCCAAAGCTTCCAGGCGATGTCTAGCCACTGGGTCATGCTCTGGGTAACGGGAGTATACAGTGTGTGGGGAAGAAGAAAGGGAAATTGAACCAGAAAGAAAGGGGGAGGCCAGATTGACATAGGCCTGGGATACTGTGCTGGGGGTTTGGATTTTAGGTGATGGAAAACACTGGAGATTTTTAATCAAGAGTGTTGCATGTTCAGCTTGTGTCTTATTTCAATCCACAGGTAACCTTGAGGGGAGTGGACTGAAGGAGGAGGAGATAGGGTCCAGGAAGTCAAGTTAGAGGGCGCTTGCCCCAGTCCAGCCGGCCATTGGCAGCAGGAGAGGGAATGGACGAGAGGGGAGCACTGAGGGAGATGTTTCTGATGGAGAACATGCAAGCCCTGGAAGCCAGTTGGGTATTTGGAGGACAGAAGGGGGAGAGCTGGTCCACTGCAAGTGTGGCCCCTGGGAGGTTAGTTGAGGGATAGGTCAGTGTTCTGAGAGAGCAAAGGCAAGAGGAGGAATGTTTTAGGCAAAATGAGGAGGGGCAAGTGAGGGTGAGTGAGAGGAAGAAGATGAATTTGGCCTTGAATACACTGAAATGGAAGTACATGTGTTACTTCCAGGAGCATTTGTCCAACAGACAGTTGGAAACATGGCTCTGGATCCTAACAGATAAGCTAGATTGGAGATTTTGATTTGAGATTCAAATGAAGCAGCTACTGGATGTATCAGAAAATTACGAAGCACTTGCCGAGTGGAGGGAGAGACTCCTGGTTGCCATATGAGGTGTAAATTGAGTTCGTCCACCCATCCTTCTAGGTTGCAAGACTGGTCTTAGAGAGAAGAGGCCCCAGGACTGCACAGCAGTGTCCTTCTGCTAATGACAGGATGGGAGATGAATGCACGGCTGTTTCCTTGGCAACAGTCTTGCCTGGAAGGCCTGCGAGCAGTGTCTCAGCGACATATGGTGAGAGGAGAGAGGATTGAGTGTTACTATTGTCATGTCATCCTGTGCTGCTTTTGAATTGTCAACTCCAAAGGGAAAGCAGGAAGGCTCCGTCTGGGTTCTTAAAAGATAGTGAGCAGTGGTGGTCATCATATGGCCAGCTTTCTGATGCAATGGAAGCCAATCTAATGGAACACGTTTCTAGAAAAATGCATTATCCCCAAAATGATGACCAGGCATAATTCTGCCCCCAAGCCTTCTGAGGATTTCTGATCAGCTGCTGGAATGTTTGTGTATAAATAAGTATTTGGAGTTGAAATTGGATTGAAAGGATCATGCCTTTTCTGACAAAGGGTCCACGTTTCAGCCGAGACACTTGTAACAAAAATCTGAGTAAAGATGAGGTGGTTGGGGAGAGGAAGGTGCTCAGAAACCTAGCCTAGTTACTAGCATCAAAAAGCAAACCCGGGCTTCCCTGGTGGCGCAGTGGTTGGGAGTCTGCCTGCCGATGCAGAGGACATGGGTTCGTGCCCCGGTCCGGGAAGATCCCACATGCCGCGGAGCGGCTGGGCCCGTGAGCCATGGCCGCTGAGCCTGTGAGTCCGGAGCCTGTGCTCCGCAACGGGAGAGGCCACAACGGTGAGAGGCCCGCGTCCCGCAAAAAAAAAAAAAAAAAAAGCAAACCCATGATCAGTTTACACATCATCTGATGGTTTGCCTCTCTGCACTTCCCTGGGATTTTGTTTCCTGCTAGGAAAACATTTATTTCCTTAGTATGTCATGATTTGCAGCTTAGCTACTTGTCAACCCCTTTATAGAGATTTTCCTGAAGGTGTTAAGTCAGGTTGAATGCAAGGTAACCATAGTGAGCAATGGGGTTGGGTGGAGGAGGAGAAGCGTGTGCATAAAATAATCTGTTTTTTCTTTCGTTGCTCCTCGGCTCACTCCAGTGAGGGCCTTTGAGAAATTGAATACAGAATGAGCTAAAGGGGTCAGATGATGGTGATGGTGAAACTGGTCATACGACATACCTGAACCT
Organism: Physeter macrocephalus; assembly: GCF_002837175.3. Classification (NCBI taxonomy): domain Eukaryota; kingdom Metazoa; phylum Chordata; class Mammalia; order Artiodactyla; family Physeteridae; genus Physeter; species Physeter macrocephalus. Next base: position 36,576,307 of record NC_041233.1, on the reverse strand, counting down.
AACTGCTTCAGACACTTTCATTCTTGCCCCAAATCATAGTTTATAAATCAGTGCTCTGTCCCTCTATTGATTGATTGCCAACTGAGGTGGTGAAAGCAGAGTAGGGGAGGCCCAGAGGCCTCTTTGGCTGCCAGACTATATAAGTTCTTTGGGCTGTGTCCATCTTGGGTGCCCAGAAGCAGCTGTTTTGTCTTACGGTCACTACATAGGGCTGAACAAAATGGCAGCTAATACATTTTCATAGAGTTAGCCATGATTATCTCCATGGTCTAATTATGCAAAAATTTTTTTCAAATATACTAAAAACTGACTGTGATTCTAAAAGGTAATAGGAATATATGTCAATCAAGTTTTACTAAATGATTTGGGCCTATTGTGTACATCTCTAAGTTATATCTTTACATATAAACTTTGTTGATTGTCTATAATTGCTCTGTCCAATATGGTAGCCACTTGCCCATGTGGCTATTGAGTACTTGAAGTGTGACCACTCCAAACTGATAAAATATATACTCGAGTCTTAAAGACTTAGTTCATAAGAAGAATGTAAAGTACCTCATTAATAATTTTTTCGTGTTGTTACATGTTGAAATGGTAATATTTTAGATATGTTGGGTTAAATAAAATATGATTATGTTTATTTTACCCATTTCCTCTTATTTTTTAAAATGTAGCTATTTGAAAACTTTGACATTATGTATGTGGTTTGCATATGCAGTTCACATATTTCCATTGGATGACACTGACCTATAACAGGTATAATGGACTCTGTCATAAAAATGAGCAAAATGAAATCTTTTAATGTAAAACAGGAATAATTCATTTACTTGACAGTTTGCATTTTGAGGCTGGCCAATTTCATTTGTAATCTACTGAAGGATGGATCTCATTCACATTCCACGATACAGGTCCCAGGTTTGAAGTCAAGCTAAAAAAGAACGCCAGAGGTTTGGGATTCAGTTTCGTGCAGATGGAGAGTGAACGCTGCGGCCATCTCAAGAACGATCTTGTGAGGATTAAGCGGCTCTTTCCAGGGCAGCCGGCAGAGGAGAATGGGGCCATTGCAGCTGGTGACATTATCCTGGCTGTGAACGGAAGGCCCACGGAAGGCCTCGACTTCCAGGTGGGAGGCCATGAGGGATGCAGCCCTGTGTGCTGAGGTCAGCCATGCTCCTTTCAGGGCCACCCACCATGGGGAATACTCTGGGCTCCCGGAAATCACACGTGGAGCCTGGATTTGGATCACGTAAAGAGAGAAATTGGCAGAACATCCTCATATTAAAATTTCCCTCTCAATTCTTAAGTATCTGACCTTGAGTAAGCCTTCCTTCTCAGTAGGTTCGTAATGAAACTGAAGATAAAACCCTGGCTTCTGTGCTGGCTAAAGGTCTCCTAACACACACTCCCAGAGGTGGGCGTGAGGGCTCAATGGGCTACCTTGGGTCCCTTTCTGCCCTCCTTCCCATTTCTCTACTAAATTTACAGCTTTGACATGTAGTGTTGCATTGGTTGTCATGTGTATGATCAAAAGTGTAATAAAAAAGAAAGTAAAAAGCGGACATTTCTTAATCTTATAGCATAAAATCTCAATGAAATATTGTACATATCAGTCAGGGTCCTGGCAGAAATTGGGCCATTTGAGAAAGTTTAATAAAGGTGCGGAGATTGTTGGGAAACTCAAGGGAGCGTATAGAGCCCTGGGGCTGGGAACAGTGGGTGCAGTTATTCACCCTCCCTACCCCTGAAGTCCAAAGGGAGATGGGTAGGAGCAGTTACCAAATCCTAGAAACTGAGTGAGCTAGGTGGAGCAGGGATATAGTCATCCTGTGACAACCCCATGGGGAGGAAGGCAGGAAAGCAAACCTGGACCTCCCTCTCCTCCTCGGCTCTGATTCCTATTCACCCTCGCATTGGCTGAGCCCAGCAGGAAGCCTCTCTGCAGCCCATGCAGGTCCACCTCCAGGGCACAGAGCAAGGCAGACGAAGGTGGAGAGTGGCTCTAGGTAGGATGGGGAGGGGTGGAGAATCCTCAGAACAGCGTTAGGGTGGGGATACCTTCATCCATCCTGTATCCTTCATCTGATCCAGGATCATCCTCTGAGAACTGCTGCTGGGCCAGCAACTGTACGAGGAACTGAAGACAGAGAGAGGCGGACAGTTCATACGGTCTGGTCTCAGAGCTCACGGGGGTAGTGGGATAGACAAGAGAACAATTCTCACTGTGGGAAATAAGTGTCATGAGAGATAAAAGGCCTTGCTCCAGTGCTTGCACCAGGGAACTGGGAAGCAGCCCATTCTATGGCAGTCCATTGCAGCTGGGGGTACTGAGTAGTGTCCAGATCAGTGGTTCCAGGTAGGGGTGAATTTGCCTCTTGGGACATTTGGTGAAGACCAGAGACATTTATGGTTTTCACAACTAATGGATGCTACTGGCATCTAGTGGGTAGAGACCAGAGATGCTGCTCAACATCCTGCGATGCACAGGACAGCTCTGACAACAGAGTTATCCAGCCTAAAATGCCAGTAGTGCTGAGAGGTTGAGAAATCATGGTCTAGATAGGTAATAAGAGCTATTCAGGCAACCTCATGCCCTGGGCTTTGAGAGGGTGGCTTGGGGCAAGAGGTTCAGCATGGTGGGAGCTTAGGAAGTGGGTGCAGGGACGAGCAGATGGGAGAGGGAGCAGGGTGAGAGGCAGTGGCAGGTAAGAACAGGTTCTGGGTGCTGTGCTTATGTGGAGAGAGGTGAGCCAGAGAGAGGGTTCAGCAGGAGAGGAACCTGGTGATATCCGTATTTTGGAACGACTGCATGTTAATGATGTGGAGGAAGGGACGTGGGTGACAGTGGAGGAGGCCAGGAGCAGAGAGGAAGTCACTGCAGTTTCACAGGTGAGAGGTTCCGAGAGCCCAAGCTGACCCTGGGCAGAAGCTCAGGGCTGAGGGTCAGGCTTTAGAGATTGGGGTGGTGGCATTTACATGACCGGTGGCCCCTGAGGTGGGGGTGGGTAGAGAGGGAAAGGAGGTTGAGATGGTAACAGTCATTTGCTTGACTCACTCTCTCGCTGAAGAAAAGGCATCAGTATTGGCAGATGCTGCCATCAAAAGGCCCCAAGCAGACCTTGGCCATTTCCAGCTCAGCACCGGTGCATCATCTTTGTGGGAACCACAGGCCGATGGCCTTGGATCCATGCATTTTGGGAAGTCAGCGGTGTCCTCCAAAGTTTTCTGGAGCCAGGAAACAGATCAAGGTGGGGGGGAGGGGCCCGGGAGATAGTGGAGAGCACAGAGGAGGACACTCCACACTCCACAGCCCTACAACTAACCATGGATTTTGGTTTCTGATAGGAGGTGCTGCATTTACTGCGAGGAGCCTCACAAGAAGTCACGCTCCTGCTTTGCCGACCCCTGCCAGGTGTGCTGCCTGAGATGGATCAGAGCTGGCAGGTAAGGGGCAGTGCCCTCTGATCTCTCCACATGCCTCAGGTTCAGGCACTCCTTTTCTTGTCTGGTGGGTCCTGAGAAGCCCAACTTTGCTTTTGGTAGTGTTCAATGCCATCTACTTTCATTGGGGCAGGAAAGTAGCTGGCCCCCAAACCTCAATTAGTCTGTGCCAAGTTCATGAGGTCCTACCTCTGCCTTCCCCTTCCTCTCTCTGCCTCTCCCAATATTTGGCTCTTCCTGTAGACGGTTACATGTTTAGATCTTGGCTGTGAAACTTCTAGAGCTAGGTCTCTGGCAGTCCAAGCACCAGAGAGGGGAAACCAGGAGCAATGGGAGTAGATAGAAAACCAAATGAAGGGAAGGTAAGAATTTCCATTCTGAGGAATGAAATTGAGAGAAAAAAAAGAAGGATATATGTCCACCCTTCTAAAACATGAATTAGGCATGTATGTCTAGTGCAAAGAAGGGAAGGGAAGTATTGGAATCAGGACAGTTCAGAATTCTTACATTGATGCCTGTATTAGGTTCTCCAGAGAAATAGAACCAATAGGATGTGTGTGTGTGTGTGTGTGTGTGTGTGTGTGTGTGTGTGTGTGTGTAGAGACAGAGACAGAGAGAGATTTTAAGGAATTGGCTCATGTGATCATGGTGCCTGGCCCGTCTAAATTCTGCAGAGAAGACTGGCTGGCTGGAAACCCAGTGGGGAGCTGATGTTGCAGGGTGAATCCTAAGGCAGTCTGGAGGCAGTATTCATTCCTTCTCGGGGAGCTCGGTCTTTTTTCTCTTAAGGCCTTCAACTGATTGAACGAAGCTCACTAACATCATAGAAGGTGATTTGCTTCACTCAAAGTCTACTGATTTACATGCTACTCTCATCGAAAAAATACCTTTACAGAGACCTCTAGATTTGTGTTTGACCAAATATCTGGGTACCTTGGCCTAGCCAAGTTGACACATAACATTAACCATCACAATGCCACTGTTGAGTCCTTGGGCACACACTCTGCGGTAGAGATTGGAGTGCAGGAAGTTTATGGGGCCGGCTCTTGGGAACACCCTTGTGAGGGTGAGAGAAGCACGGCTGGGCGGAAGGGGAAGTAAATGTGTTGCAGCTGCAACAGGGGCCTCGGCTGACCTCACAGGGAGCTCTGAAGCTGGGATGGCCCCACAGAGCTGCCCCGAATTGGGACAAAAGAGCCTGTACCTTTGCTCTCTGCATCAACCAGCGCTGGAGTAAGAGCTGCCCCAAGGGAGGGGGCCTAACTTTGGCCAAGGCAGTTCCCTTGAGCTGAGCAATTCCTGCCCAGGGGATAGCTGTAAGCTGCCAGCAGCCAGCAGTCCTGGCAGCTGGGGGCTGATGGCCTCAGCTGTCAAGGGGGATCTGTGTGAGCACCCTGGAATCACCTGCACCTGCTCTATTTGCTGCAAGGACCTTGGGCACTTGCCTGACTTCTCTAGGTCTCATGATTCCTCATCTGAGACGTAGATAAGATGTGGATAAAATCAATCACTTATCATCACTGAGGGTGACAGTCACTAGAGACAGCACGGGGACTTGGTGACCCAGATCCTCTTGATGCTTGGACTCCAAGAGGTCATTTGATACCAACTTTGGTGAGAAAAGAGCTAGGGGAAGGAAATCTGAAAGTTTCCAGTTGCCAGTTTGGAAAAGAAGGTAGATGACAGCAATTGTGTTAAGCAAATGAACAGGGCAGGGGAGGGTCAAACTTCATACATACAAAGATCAGGCCAACGGGCTGGTACCCAGTGTTTTTGTGAGATATCTGGTAATGCCAGGGAAAGAGTTGTCCTTCTGTCCTGGAGAAGAGCTCCCCCAAGGAGAGCCCAGATGCATCTAGTGGGAAGGGCTTGAGGTGAAGAATGGTGGGCATGCTTCCTCTCTCCTCATACCTGAGGACCAAGTGCAAGAAGAATTTTCATTCATTCACGTGGCCCCAGAGGTCAGATTGAAGACCAAGGAAGAGAGTATTTAGTTCAGAACTAAAATAAAGTAGTTATGAGAAGGAGGCGGCTGTGCAAACATCTGGAATAAGGTCATTCCAGGCAGAAGGAATAGAAAGTGCAAAGGCTCTGAGACAGGAATGACCTGGAGGTTTGAAGGACACAAAGATTATGGTTGTGCCTGGACAGTAGCTAATGAAGGGGAGTGTGGAATGGGAGGAGTTGTAGAGGGAGTCAGGGACTGCACCATATGTGACCTTGTAGGTCTTGGTAATGTGCTGATTCCATCCTGGCTGCAACAGGAAGCCACTGGGCTGGGAGGGGTGGGAGGGTGAAGGGTGAAGCAGGAATGTGACCTCATCTGGTCTGTACTTTAGAGAGGTCACTTAGGTTGCTGGTGGAGATGGAGTGGAGCAGGTAAGTTGGCAGCGATTCAGGTGAGATATTGTGGCTTAGACTCAGGTTGTAGCCAAATAGCTGGTAAGTGGTCAGATCTGGGATGTGACTGGGAGGTAGAGCCCACGGGATGACTTTCGGATTAGATATGGTTGTGAGGACAGAGAGTAGAGTTTGGCTTGATCAACTTGGATGAATGGTGGCACCACTTACCATGATAGGATGTGCTTGGAGGGAGCAGTTTAAAGTACATGGGGGAGAAGAAGAAGCTCTTGATAGCGTGTAAACTTAAATGTTTGTGGAGCATTCAATGGAGATGTCTGCTAGGTAGCTGTTTGTGGAGAACTGGTGTGAGGTCAGGGCTGGAAAAAGCAAATTTGGAATTGTCAGCAAATAATGCCACTGAAAGCCATAACGTGGATGAGATCACCGTGGGAAGGAGTACAGAAAAAGTCAAGAAGAGGGCTGAGAAGTGAGCCATGTGACACCCCAACACTGAGCGATCTGGTCCAAAGAAATGAGACAGCACATGAGACTGAGAAGGGCCCTGGGAAGTGGTCCAGGTAAGGGTGGAGCTCAGGGTAAACTCAACGTTTAAGTAGAGTAAATTCATAAGGGACATCCTCAAGAAGGAGGAAGGACCAGTTATGCTGAATGTTGCTGAGAGTTAGAGTGAGATGAGGACAGAGAATTATCCTTTGGCTTTAGAAAGATGTAGGTCACTAGAGATCCTAATCAGAGCTCCTTCAGTGGAATGATGGAGACAGAAGCCTGGTTGGAGTGGGTACAAAGGAGAAGGAGGGGACACAGAAATAGTGAGTACAGACACTCATTTGAAGAACAGAGAAAAGGGGTGGATTGGTATCAACTTTGGTACCAAAGCAATATTTAGATTTTGCTCAGTGTGCAACGTGGATCCAGTAATCCTTAACATTTCTTTCAATAGACACCTGTGCCCTCAGCAGACAAAGAATTCACCAGGGCAGCATGCACTGACTCAGAGCAGAACCCCAGCCTGGATCAAGAGGACAGCCAGAGGGACAGTGCCTCCGCAGATGCAGGGGAAGGCCTGGGTCTCAGGCCAGAGTCTTTCCAACAGGCCACCAGAGAGGCACAATGGGACCAAGACACAGAGAGACCCTGGTCCACTTCCTTGACTCGACCTCGGGATTCCTACCCTCATTTATTCAGACTTCACCAAGAAATGGATGCCTCAACGTTGGCTACCTCTTTGGAAAACGATATGAGGCAAAACTGCTATTCAGTTTGTGATATCAGGAGACTTGAAAGGTAAGGATCACCCCTTTTCAGACATATTATAAATTGTATGCATGTCATTGCTAGAAATTACAATCAAGCAATTAATAACTATGCTCAGATGCTTGGTGGGCCAGGACTGTTCTGGGCATTGTATGACATATTATAAATTGTATGCATGTCATTGCTAGAAATTACAATCAAGCAATTAATAACTATGCTCAGATGCTTGCTGGGCCAGGACTGTTCTGGGCATTGTATGAGAGGAAGAAACAAGAGAAGCATGCAATCTGGAGCTGCTGTAACCACAACTTGTGAGCTTTTGGGAAAGCAAACCCCACCCAGAGGTCCTCCAGTACCCTTGGAGACTACAGATGGCAGGCCTTGGGGTTTCTTCCCCACATACAAACCTTTGTCCTGCAACCCTCATGGCGTCTTGAAGCACCATGGTAAGAAAGAGGTTCCCTGTGTACATCATTTCTATTGCTAATATAATGCTTTATAATCAACACCAGCTTAAGAAAAAAAAAACAAATCTACATCTTCAAAACCAGACTGAAACATTCATTTTAATAGCCATTTGTTTTTTAACATAGTCTGCATTTTTGTGCTCATCCACCCCTGAGTATTCTACTTCTCAGTCCTGTTCTGATGGAAAACAAACTCTTTCATTCAGTTTGATGAGTATTTTTACACATAGCCAGGGTACTTAGAAACCTGTTAGGAGCAGAGGGAGGGGTACAAATACTGAGAGAGGGTGAGACATTGCTCCTAGGAGTGTGCTAATTAGATGCATGGGCACAAAGCAGACAAACAACGAGGAACAATGGTTTGGGTTTGACCCTGTATAATAAACCCACTGATATTAAATATAGCTCTTAATTGTTGGTCATCCTAGAAGATTGACAAGGGCAAATCTATAGGGACTAGTAGGTGACATGAACTATGAAGCGGCTGGGGTAATGCAATTGGGCAGGGTGAGATCCGTGACAGACTGGAGCCAGGCAGATGTTTCCTAGAAGCAGCCAGATACAATTTTTAAAGTATACTGTATTGTGCCAACTAAACAAAATCCAGCTACTCTGCGGAGTAGAACAGGGTGGGCAAGCACGTTCATCAGTGGTATTCATTTTCATTGTTTGAAAATGCATAAGTACGAGTGTATGTATAGTTCCTTACATTTGCATTCTAGGCAGTAATTGATATACTTGATCAAATGATAAAGGAAATAACCTACAGAGATTTATCCAAGGACAACTATTCGTGTGATCTTGTAGGAAATATAAAAGGTGCGGTACTTCCCTGTAGACATGGGGCCACTCTTTTGGATTTTTAAAGGTTTTACTGATAGATAGTTTGGGGTGATGGACTGGATTTTAAAGTGACTCTAGGATTAGGTATAAGCCTGGAGTTTGACTTGCCATGTGTCTTTAATATAATATAATTATTACTTATTAATAATAGTATTTAAACTAATTATTACTGTAGGTTGTCACTGTCTTATTCATGGACTCACAGAAATTCAGGGTTGTTCCATATAAAAATGGTCTCATCTAACTTCATATCCCATGCTGGAATCTGCTCTGTGACATCCCTGAAGTAGGGGGCCTGCTTTTACTTGACTATCTCCAGGGAGGCAGAAGTTGCTGCCTCTTGAGGTGGCCCATTTTATCATCGTGTAGCTGTTGATCAGGAAGTTCTTCCTTATACTGATGTGAAAATTGCCTTTCTCTATCTTCTACTCATAAATCCTGATATGTTTTCCTCCTATGTTTTCATCACTTCTTTTTTTAAAAAATAAGAAACATTACATCATTTTATATTTCTGAATCAAATTAAATTTGGCTTAGCATTCCTACTTGCAAGGGTATACCAGATGTCCAAAATCTGCTATCCTTACAGGGGACTGCCCCTTCCTAGAACTATACTAAGAGCTTCTTCAGAACATTCTGGTGGAGCCCCAGATCATAATTTCATCTTGGTGGTTGCCCCATGCTTGCTACCCAGGCCATGTGGTCCATGAAGTTACAGGGGGGCAGCCTTGCTATTCTCTGCCCTGACTCCCTCCATCACCAATTCCTCCCCCTTGTACTTACCTCCCACAGCCCTGGTGATGGCAGCGCTCTGCCTCTTCACATTTCCTTTTACTGTGTTTCACTTGTACTGCGTTTTCTCTCTTCCATTCAGGAACCTTTCTTTCTCTACAAAGGAAAGACTCAAACCATATTAGCTTCTCCTCCACTGGGACCTTAGCTTGCACTTAAAGCACACATAGTTAGTGACTGCCCCCTACAGGAGGAAGAGCATGGCACAGGCTCAGCAATCCCTGGACACATTTCCCCCAGCTCCTGAGTAGGGTCAGAATTAGGATTCCAAAGTGGGTTTGTGGTTCTTTGTGGATCTCCCTTGAATATTCACAGCTCAGTTCTGAGGTGGCTGCCCCAGGTAACTGCCTCTTGTTTCTGGCATCCCTGAGTGAAGTTTTCTTTCTGCAGTTTAGATCAAAAAGAGTACTGACTTCTTGATCATATAGCCCTGGTTTCAGCTCTACCACTTACTAGTGTGTCTGGAGAGTTGTCTTTCCTGAGCTTGAGGCTTCTCAAATGTAAATGAAGACCCTGACAACTCCACAGGGTGCTGTGCCCTTCAAAAGAAATAACACATGCAGAGCGCTAGTCCAGAGCCTGGCATGCAGCAGGAACTCAAGTCAGTTTTCCTTCCCTTTCCTGAGCCATTTTTTTTTTTTTTTTTTTTTTTTTTTTTTTTTTGTGGTATGCGGGCCTCCCTCTGCTGCGGCCTCTTCCGTTGCGGAGCACAGGCTCCGGACGCGCAGGCCCAGCGGCCATGGCTCACGGGCCCAGCAGCTCCGCGGCATGTGGGATCCTCCCTGACCGGGGCGCGAACCCGGTTCCCCTGCATCGGCAGGCGGACGCGCAACCACTGCGCCACCAGGGAAGCCCCTTTCCTGAGCCATTTTCAGCTAAAAAACAAGTCCCAATCAATTAAAATTCCCAGCAAACTGCCAGATCTTACCATCTACCAGGTGGTTACTTCCTATAGTCTAGTGGCTGCCAGCACCCCAGCAAACCCAGAGTGTTCATGGAGAAGACGAAGTTTTACTCTTCTTTCCCTGTTCTCTTCTTTTACCACACTGTACACGTACTACTACCATACAGTAGTAGATCTTTGTAAAACATGTAATAAAGCAGTACAGTACATTTTCATGGAGGAACACTGGAATTGTGTATCTTCCAGAGAGAGGACTTGGTACTTGGCTGGAGTTGCATCTTATACAAGGTTAGTTTCTAAAGTAGGGCATAAGGTAAAATCATATCAAGTCACATTACCCTGAACATCACTTTGGGAGATGTGATGTTTTTCTCCCTTGGTGTGGGAGGAGATTACTTTTTCTTTGGTTGAGCCTCAGATGAAGTCTGGTGACTTGCATTTATGGGCCATGCTGACTGCAAAATCCTTATCTTTAAATGCTAGCATCATAGGAATGAAGGGATGGCAGATTCAAGTTTCCCACTCACGTTCAAGTCAGGGCTTAAAACTCATTGAGTGAGAAGTTGGTCGTTGCAGAGTGTTTAAGGTTATTTCTCTTCCCTTCCCTTCCTTCCTTCCTTTATCTCTGTCTCTGTCTCTCTCCCCTAGCATATATACTTATATTCCTGTAATTAAAATGCATCTATTTTCATCAAGTATCATTTAGAGAAAGTGAGGATATAAGTCTTCATGGTTATTTAAGAATGCAAAATGAAACCAGGTCCTTGAAATGAACCTAAAGTTACTGTATATGTTCTGAGGAGGGCAGTGTTCCTGGAATAGCAAAGGATGATTAGGAGATTAAGGGTCTAACTTAACTGCAGCTGCCATGCCAGGTGTGACCTCAGAGTAGCTGGCTGAGGGTTGAATGAGCTGCTAGGTGAGCAGGGCTGTCGGTCAAACGGGGGGACACAGGGGACCCCTGTGAAGGCCTGCTCTGCAGCCAAAGTGTGACTGAGAGGAGTGAGTGGGGCAGATGCCTGGCCAGGAGCGGCAGTGGTCTAACCCAGCAGAGCAGAGCCCATGGCAGGCTGGGGCTGGGCGCTGCCTTCAGCTGGGTTCTCTCCGCAAGCTGACAGGCTTCCTGGGGACACCCCCATACACACCCACTCTCACGACTCCTAAATACTGAACTCCAGCTCAGGATTATCAAGTGAACTTCACCCCCAGCGATCCACTGAACATCTCTACTTGATGTCTTAGAAACACTGCAAACACAACCCCCCCAGATGTTAAACTTGGCACCGGCAGGAAGTCCCAGAGGCACTCACCAGGATAATGGGGATGTGGGGCGGGCCTGGTGCTGGAGAGCTGGGGAAGGCTGAGCGTCACATGAAGAGACACAAAACCCGACCTTTTTGTGAGTTTACCCGCAGTAAATAGGGCAATTACAATACCCGGTATTTCAGGCCTGAAATGCCGTCTACTCATTTGACTTGTCTTCCTGAAAGGTGAATGTGATTTTGGTGGCTCAAGTTTCTAAGGAACAGCTCTCCTGGGACATTGGGCATGGTGTCTTCCACTCTCAGTAAATACCCTGTAGCAAGCAGAGGCTTCACGATGATTTCACCGACCTCAGAGCTGAACCGGGATTCATTTCCTTAAAAGCAGTCGCTGAAGAATTGCAGGATCTGGTGGGAGGCCTGGTGCCAGGGCCCTGCCAGCTAGTGTGGAGGAGGCAGCTGGGCACACCTGAGGAGACCCAGGTGGGGTCTCCAGATTCTCCTCTAAGTACCATCTGTCTACAGGAGGCTCCTTTTGTCAGACAGCTTGAGAGGGAGAGAATGAGGGCAGGGAGGAGCTGAGGTCATAAAATGTACCTGGGGGTAAACAGAGAGCTCGGAGCACTCTGATCCCTTCAGGTTCTAGATGGAGCCCTGCTGCATTATCCCCAGGTCCTGAGCTGGCCTTGAGCCCTGGGGGAAGGACTCCGACTCTCTACCTGGCCTGTCCGCATGCCAAAACATCTTATCAAATTCTCCAAATCTCCAAGTCTCACCCCTTCCGTGAAATAGGCTCTGCCTGGTGGGCTCTTTCGGGCCTTTCTGGACCTCTTCTTGCCTCACTTCCTTTTCCCCATGCCCACAAGCAAACTCCAGGTCAGAGTTCCAAGAGCAGCCTGGTGGCCTGGGTGGAAGGGTGGATGGAAAGGCAGTTATTCTCCCTGAGATAATGGCCAAGATGCCACCCTGGAGACCACTGAACCCCCTCTGGACACCCAACGGCCTTGCCTCTCAGGCTGATGGCCTCCCTGGGTCTCCCTCCGGGCAGGGTCAGTAGATGGAGCCCCAAATCCAACCTGGAGAGCAAGGAGCTTATTACAAAGGTTGGAGGAGCACGGAAGTGGGAGGTGAGGCGTGGACAGCCAGGCGCTGCAGTGTTGCCACCTGTTTCTCCACAGCAGGGAAGGAGAGGGTTGCTGCTGGGGGGCGGGGGAGCAGTGGCAGGGTGGGCCTGGGCACCAGCTGGATTTCCTGTCCTTTGACAAAACTTCCATGGTATTCCCTCCCTATGTTTATAAGAAAACACATTTTCTGCACAATTTGGTCAAATATTTTAAGGTGTTAAATCAATTTTTCCTTAAAGAGCTTAGCAATTTTAAGAGATTGTTTTCTTAACGTGAATGTTCCTCTTTAGTCCTTATGCATATAAGGACTAAACACATGTGCATGTATATTTATAGGAAATGCCTATTTACATGAACTCTGTATCTCTCATGAGCAGAAATGATGTCTCTTTGACAGCAAAACTCAGGTTGGAACCAACACTCCAGCCCTACTGGGGAGGAGGGCCAGCTACATGGTTGTTTGGGGGCTTGTAGCTATAAGGAGGTGCCAGCGCTGATTTTAAGGGAAAGATGTATTGCAGGAAAGGGAAAGGGAGGGCAGGGGCACTGACAAAGCCAACCTATTGATTTGGGGACGGGGAAGGAAGCTGATAAACAAGGATCCATGTATTTGGTACAAAGCTCAATCTATGTGCATTTCTTTTAGATTCTCCTACTCATCTTCTCTAACCAGACTCTCGACAGATATTTTCTGAGTACCCTGTCTGCATGTTGGAAGCACTGTGCCCAATGCTCTGTCATCTTCATGGACTGCTCTTTCTAATCAAAAACGTGTGTGGTGACTTTCGGCAACCCCTAGAAGGCTTATTCTTTCCCTGTTGCTTCTGCGTCTTCGTTGCCAACCAATGAGCTTCACCGTTCATCTGCTTCCTATGTCACACAGGGAGTAAATGTCACTCCAGCTGGCTGCCTCTACAAATAGACACTGTTTCAGTGCTCTGAAAAGGACCTGATATTTGGGCAAAGTGCTTTGAAGGTCACCTGCTTGAGTTGTTCCCAGCCTCTTGCTTTGGCCCTTTCCATCTAATTTCTCTGTCGAAATAGCAAACGTAATCATAGCAGTAATCATGACATCTTCCATTTACTGAGAACTTACCCTGTACCAGGAGCCATGGGTGGCTGTATCAGAATTATTTAATGTAAGCATCCCAATGCTCCTATAAGTTTCTTAACCTTGCCATTTTTCAGATGAAAAAACTGAGGTTTAGAGAAGTTAATAAACTTGCCTGAGGTCTGACTGTCTTCCCATAGGAAGCGTCAGTCCTAAAACTGGGTCATAGCTCTGCTTTTGATCCATGTCCTCTGGCAAGTTCCCGCATTGTCTTCTGGACTCTGTAAGGAGCTCCCCCTGCTCCCATAAGGCTCTGTGCTGCCTCTACCATAGCACTTACTAGCTGATTCTAACATTTGTTCACTGCTCGCTCTTCCCATTAAATCAGCGGCTCCTCCAGGTCAAGGGCCATGCCGTATTCACTGTTCACCTCCTGACCGCAGAGCAGTCTCTGGCAAGAACTGTTTCAAACCTGACTGGCTTGCCTGTGATGTGTCATGATGAGCATCCTGAAAGCAAGGGAAGGTGGGGAGAGGAGTTTCTGATCAATGCTGGAAGACACGTGGGTTTCTGTTTTCTAGTCCTGAATTGTACAGTGATGATGATGAAAGTGACATGTGCCATCTACCTGAAGCCCCTTCTCTCACCTTGGAGGATGAAGCATATCCGACTATCAACTCTACATTGGAAGACCAGCTACCCTGTGGAGAATGTTTGAAGGCAGATTCAGGGACCATTCCTTTACCGCAGTTCTGTTCTTGGGGTACTTTCTCAGAGGCTTTGCCTCCAGAAGAGTCCCGTGTGAGTGACATTGAGTGGAAAGAACTTGAGGAGGCTGAGGACCCACATGATGGCACCCTCAGGTGGGTAGCACTCTGTCTGGGTGGAATGAGTCTGGGCTGAATTCTTCTAGTGGGGCTCAGTGTCTCCACTTTGGCTGGGTGATGGTCTATGCGCATCACCATGTTCCCCTTGCATTCCCTCTTCGGGTCATACCTCATCATGGCACTTATCATGGTACATGTTCCATGGCAACGACCCTATGAGATAGGGTTATTGTCATTCCCATTTTACAGATGACGCATTTAGGACTTTCCTAGGGTCATATAGTAAGTGACAGATAAGTAAGTGACAGTCAGAATTCAACCCCAGGTCTCCCACTCCATGGACCCCCTGCTCAGTGCTCTCCTCTGTGGCCTCCTGAATGTGGCTGGGCCCACCATCTCTCCTCGGGCCTCTCTCTTTCGATGGGTTGCTGGTAACATTCTGATTCCTACTTTGTCTGCTCCTGACTGCCCTTGGGCTAAATGTATTTCAGAGAAGAGTCTTGGTATCATGTAATGTGACCCTTCCCAACAGTCCCTGTGCCTCAACACAGTGAGCTCTTTCTTGATCAAGAAAGTCAAACTGTTGACACAAGGTGCTGCCAGAAGCTGGGACCGGGTGACCAGGCTGGTGTCAGATCAGACTGATGAAGACGTGGGAGGAATAAGTGTAATAAAAACCGTCAGACTTCAAGTAGAGGACTAAGTGTAATAAAAACCGTCAGACGCTTTCTAGAGAGGGTTAAACTCTTGACCAGTTGGTAAACCACCCAGCATTCTGTTAAAGTGCCTACAACATAGATAGTTCCAGTATTTGCAAAATGCTCAGTGTTCAAGAAACTTTCAGATAAATACATTTTCAAGACACATCGAAACTTACCAAGGCACTGGCTGTGAAGGTTTAGGTATAATTGAAACACTCTCGTTCACTTTCATTTCATTGTGTCCCAGCTACATTTTCATCACAAATGATTGAACTGGACTCTTAAAGGACAGGGGCAGGCAAGCTGATAAGGTGGGTGGATATTTGAAATTCAAATATGACGAAAGGGCTGGTTCTTATCTGAAATAGGAAGCAACACATTGATAGAGGAGATGACATGGAGGCTTTGAAGACCCTGTTTGCCGTTTATGGGGAAGTCAGACACTTTGACAACTTTGGGAATGACGCATTACAGATTCACGAAAATGTGCAGCAATCAGGGAGCAGCTTATATGTGGAGGGCAATCTTCCCAGAGGGGGCTCCTCAGGGCTGGGGAGCTAAAAGAAGATAGGGTAAGCAAAGCTTTGGGGATCCACAGGGCAGTAATTAAGGGCTGTAAGTGTTAGTATTTATGAAATGTCCCAGGAGATCTGCAGTGCTGTGGGGGGAGGCGGCAGAGAGCAGAGTAGTGAGAGCAGGGCCCCAAGCCAGACTTCGCCACTCACTAGCTAAATGACCAGCAGCAAGTGACTTTTAAACCATCTAAGACTCAGCTAACTGACTGCCAAGTGGAGATAACGAAATCCACCTCATGCTGTTCCTGGGAGGGTTAGATGACAGCATGGCTCACATGTTTAGCACACTGTGTGGCATGTAGTAACGACTCAGAAAGTGTTAGCCCTACACTTGTGGGTGCTCAAGGTGTGAGTTCTCAGACTGGGCTCCATGGAGCTGCCCACAGATGTGCTTCAAGACACCTGGGGAGCTCTACAGTTAGAATGGTGACTTGCTGCTTCTTTTGGAAAAAGCAGCTCTTAACGTTCTCCAAGTTCTCTAGGAGGAAAAATCCCCCAAAGTTAAGGGCCTCTGTTGTATATATTCTCTCTTTCATCCTGGAAGTACGGAGAAGTTTTGGAGGGTATAAGAGGACTTTGCTTATGGATGGAGTCATGCATCCTTTAAAACTGTATAACAAATTATTTTATTTGGTCCTTTTAGATATTAAGATAGTAATAGTATATAGGTAGTTTCTATAAATGATTTAATTTAATCCTCATTTCAACTTTGAGCAGTATTCTTATTCCTCTTTTATAAACGGGGCTTGGAAGTTTTATTTAATTTGTCCAAGATCATATAGCTAGCAGGGGCAGATTCACACTGCTGCTATCTGATTCTACTTTTGTTGCATTTTTACATTTCCCCTAGAATGTGCCTGTCCACGTAGACTTGTGTAACACACATGTCTTTCCATCACGTGTCATGGGTCCTACTATTTCTCTCTTATGAGGCTAAAACAAGCCCTGCCGTCCAGTGGGATTAAGAAGGCAACTGAACTGTTCTGTTTAGGGAAGGCTGCTGGCCAAATGGCAAGGCGACCCAGTAAAAGCTGCTTATTGTTTTAGGTGAACAGAGAAAGTGGGACAGTCTCCCAAGGCAGAACCTGAGGGTTTCTGCCTGGACATCCTTCTGACTGTGATCACATGGAAGAGCCCTCAGATGTTGGTCCAAAGAATGTACCCACATACTCCACAATAAGGAAAGAGGCCAGTGGGGCCCTGAGAAGGTGACCTGGGATGGAGTGTCTGGCCCAGTTGTTAAGAAGTAACTTCAAAAAAATCATGCCTGTCACTTCTGAAACTCATTTTGAATAGTGGTCGTGACCCCTCTTCAGTTCTGGGGTTTATGTTGAATAAAGCTCTGTGTGTGTATGTGTGTGCACTTGTCCTTGCATACTTACAGGGGGCTTCGCCTGGTGAAATAATTTGAGAATCAACCTCCTACATCAAGATAAGCCAGGACAGGGTGCGGTCTTGCTGGTGCACTCGTCACACTTTCTGGGAGAGATGCCTTGTTCCAGCTGGCACTTTTGGGTTCTCCATTGGTTGAAGGAGTTTCCATAGTTTTCAAAGTGCCCCCAGTTCCCTCGAGGAAATCTGCTGAGAGACTTGGCTCAAAGGCCATGGGAGTAATGTGTTTTGTCATCTTTCTGTGTTCTTCCTATGCAACTCCAAATGGTTATACATTCTTTTAAAAATATTTTCCTTTTGGGTTCTAATTCTAAAAATTATATGAAAGAAAAATAAGATGGGAACATCTAAAAAAAAGGAAGAGGGAAGTGGCAGATCCAGCATTATCAGATATTAGGACATATAGCCACCACCATAACAAAAAAAACTAAAAAACTAAAGGTTGGAGTTATTAAGTGTACAAAAGAAATAGACCTGGAGGACCACAATGTGAGCCAAGGAACACTCAGTGCTGTATAATGGGGGATGCATGGCAATCAGTCTCAATGTGGGGGAGGGAGCCCAACTTCATAGATGGAACTAAGACAGATGGAAAAGATGACTTAGATTCAAAAGTCACGTCATCTACTAAAATTACATACAGCTTGATTAAATAAAAAAGCATAGGAAAACTGGTAGAAAATATATTCTAGTTTTATCAGATATACAGAGGAGTAATAACTTCCTCTGGCTGCCAGCAATAGACAGAGTATAACAAAGAAGAACTACGGTGTTGACAATATTGAAAAAGTTAAAACTTCTGTATAGTAAAAGTGACAAAATTAATGTAAAAATAGGAGCAGTGGGGTTTCCGTGTACCTCTGTGACCATGGTCGCCACCCTGCGGGGAGCCCCAGGACATCATGGGCTCCCAGTTTTTCAACGTTGAAGTCTTCTACAATCAAAGCAAAGAGAAGATTTGTGGATGTTGAATATGCAAGGAGCTGAAGAGAGAGAGATTGAAGGAGAGATTTTTCCAGGTTGGGTGAACAAGCCTGCTCCAGAGCAGGATGGCTCTGAAATTGATTTGCCAGGGATAGCATCAAAGAGATCCCAAGAGGATGGATACCAGGATTCTACATTACATTTGAAGAAAAATATGTATGTGAGAGCATGAAGGAAAACCCTCCCAGAGAGTTTCCTGGACCATGCCTTTTCCAAGAAGGTTTTGGGGGAATAACTTTCACCCACAAAGAAGCGCCTCCAGAAATAATTAGGCAAGAATATAATTTTGAGAGAAGCCTGCTTTTGACCTCAAGTCTTGTTACACATCTCAGGGTTTCTACAGAAGAGAGCCTACATCAGTGGGAGACAAGTAGCATACACACCAATGAGATTTCAGACCAAAGTAAATGTCCGACCCTCTCTACATAGAAAAAATCTTGGAAATGTAGTGAATTTGGAAAAACTTTTAATCAGAGCTCATCCTTTACCCAGCATCAGAGAACTCATATAAGACCCTACACATGTGAGGAATGTGGGAAAACTTTTAGTTGTAGTTCATTCCTTGTTTGACATCAAAGAATTCATACCGCAGTGAAACCATATGGATGTGAGCAGTGTGGGAAAACATTTCGATGTCGATCATTCCTTACTCAGCATCAGAGAATCCACACTGGAGAGAAACCGTATAAATGTAATGACTGTGGGAATTCCTTCCTCAATCATTCACATCTCACTGAACACCAGAGAATTCACACTGGAGAGAAACCTTATAAATGTAATAGATATGGGAAGGTGTTCAGTCAGAACACACACCTCATTCATCATCAGAGAATTCACACTGGTGAGAAACCTTATTTATGCAACGAATGTGGCTCTTCTTTTCGCAAACAGTCAAATCTTACACAACATCACAGAATTCACACTGGGGAAAAACCCTATAAATGTGATGAATGCGGGAAGACTTTCCATACAAAGGCAAACCTCTCTCAGCATCAGAGAATTCATACTGGAGAGAAACCCTATAAATGTAAGGAATGTGGGAAAGCATTTTGTCAGAGCCCATCCCTTATTAAACACCAGAGAATTCATACTGGAGAAAAACCCTATAAGTGTAAGGAATGTGGCAAAGCTTTTGCTCAGAGCACCCCACTCACAAAACATCAGAGAATTCATACAGGGGAAAGACCCTACCAATGCAGTGAATGTGGTAAAGCTTTCATTCAAAGCATTTGTCTTATTCGGCATCAGAGAAGTCACACTGGAGAAAAACCCTATAAATGCAATGAATGTGGGAAGGGCTTTAACCAGAATACCTGCCTCACACAGCATATGAGAATTCATACTGGAGAGAAGCCCTATAAATGTCAAGAATGTGGGAAAGCCTTTGCTCACAACACGTCTCTTACTGAACATCACAGAACTCACACTGGTGAGAAGCTCTATAAGTGTAGTGAGTGTGAGAAAACCTTCTGCAAGTATGCACACCTTAGTGAACATTACAGGATTCACACTGGTGTGAAGACTTTGAGTGCATTGAATGTGGAAAATTCTTCAGACATAGTTCAGTCCTTTTCAGACATCAGAAACTTCACAGTGGTGAATAAACCTGGCATTCAGGTTATGACAGTTTCTCTAGAGAGAGTGACTAGGAATCCTGCTGGGGAAGAGGGACAGGAAGAGTTCCTAAAGGGAAGGTGGGAAAGCCTTTGCTCACAACACGTCTCTTACTGAACATCACAGAACTCACACTGGTGAGAAGCTCTATAAGTGTAGTGAGTGTGAGAAAACCTTCTGCAAGTATGCACACCTTAGTGAACATTACAGGATTCACACTGGTGTGAAGACTTTGAGTGCATTGAATGTGGAAAATTCTTCAGACATAGTTCAGTCCTTTTCAGACATCAGAAACTTCACAGTGGTGAATAAACCTGGCATTCAGGTTATGACAGTTTCTCTAAAGAGAGTGACTAGGAATCCTGCTGGGGAAGAGGGACAGGAAGAGTTCCTAAAGGGAAGGATAAAGGAGCCTTGGATACTGCACTCAGGAGGGTATTTTGAGAAATGGAGGTGGGAGCTTGGAGAATGCACAGCCTACTTCAGGTGGGCATCTGGGAATACAGGGTAGGAAAGAAGTTTCTACTTTTCAGAGAAATCCTTGCTCTTTGCCATTCCTTTGTCTCCATGGCATTCTCATACCTGGAGGTGCCATTTAAGTTAGCACTGTGTTTCCCTTATTACACCCCTGCTTCACCTTCCCAACTTGTCACCTGTGTTTGCTGGTCATAGGCTGAGGTGCTTTTCCAAATTGATTGTCAGTGTGAAAGTGGCAGCAGCTCTGAGGTAGTTCTGAGTAGCCTCCAGATGCCCGAGGCAGCTCTGACCATGCCACCGTGGGGAGGCTGCCCATCTGTGGAAGTATTCCCATGAAGGGGAGATAGAAACAAGTGAAAACAGAATCCTTAATCATTCATCTATTCAACAAATAAGGGGATATGTGGCAAGAGCTGGGCTGATTGCTACAGAAAAGTTGGTGAAGAAGGCTTTTATCAGGGTGAAGGAGAGCTTCCTGATCCTTTCAAGCTGGAGGGTGACTTGGGGCTAAGAAGGAAATAGATCAAGAGAGACTTCTCTTGAATGATGTCAGTTTGTGGGAAGGAAGTCAGATCTACTCAGAGAGTCACGGAGAAGACCTAACCTCTTCCCAGAGGAATATTATCTTACCCAGAAAGAAAATGGTTTGTGCTAGGCTGCTAGTGGTAAGAAACCTCAGAGCAGGAAGCCTGCCTGTGACTGAGCAAGCCACCCACATATCCCTGTCCTGGACTAGGGCATACACCTGTCTCTTGTAAGTTTGGCTGGGGCACTAGGGCACAGGGACCAGGGGAGAGGGGCCTACTAGGATTAACAAAGTGGGACTTGGTTTGTTAGCCTTTAGAGAGGAGAAAGCATTTGTGATGAAGTGGTCACTGTAGTGGGACGGCTAGGTTTTGTGTAAGCATGGCATTGGTGGCTCTAACCATAGATTCGTTAGATCTCAGGTATTTCTGTTTTTATTGGGCCTCTTATTCCAGGATATTTATCATTCACTGCAGATTAGAAGTATCTAGGGAAACATCTCTCATGGGATGAATTTGGAAAGAATTCTAGAGAGAATTACCTCTTTTTCAAATTCCTGAAAATTGAGATAACACGGTTTGCCATGACTGTGATGGTATTTTCTTCTCTTGAGAGAAAGGAAGGGCATGTTTCCCCTATTTCCCCATTCTCTTTCATGTTCTTAACTGCTACCCAGAGATTCAGCTCTGGAAGATTAAGTGAGGATAGACTTTGACTAGAATTTGAAATAGTTTCTATGCTCTGAAGCTTATATAGTTTTTAAAATATGACTATTAAAAAACTAAAGTAAGTTAATTCTGGAATGGTTATTTGGAACTCAGCATTGATTTTTTTTCTTCCAGAGCAAGTGTCTTACAAGCATTGGTTTGAGCAATTAATTACCAAAAATGGGAATGTGGCAGAAATAACATACTTTTCCCTCTCCAGCTATAAAGATTATGTTCTCAAACTTGCCATAGGGCAATTCATAATTGAGTAAATTAATATCTTATGGGCAAAAATAACCCTATGAAAACTTTATATTTTATGCTCATGGAAAAAAAAATATAGTCTACTGAAAGCAAATGTTAATGTAATTTTTTTCTAAATGAAAAAAATCCTAAACTCATTGCTAGCATGTAGTAAATGTTCAATAAATATTTATTTGTTGAATTAAAAAAAATAGGAGCAGTGGATTGGGAAAACATTTACATAATTGTGACTACATATTAATACCTATAATACTCAGAAAGACCATTATAATTTGTAATAGAGTAATAAAGGATTTCAATAGACAATGTATGCAATAAAAATACAAATGGTGGACACATTCTAATAAAAATAATGAATGCCAATGTATTAATTTGCACATTCACAAAAATTTTTAAAAATACTATCCAATTTTGGCAAAATTTTGGTGAAGCTGGTATTCTCAGAAATACCAAAAGTCATAAAGATGCTTATGCCCAATGACCTAACAATGTTATTCCTGAGAATTTATCCCAAAGAAATAATTCAGAATAAGAAAATATCTATTTAAGATGTTCATCTCATTGTTCTTGATAAAAACCACAAATGAAAAATGGCTGAAATGCCTTAGAATGTAGTACTATTAAAAACAATTATGTTTAGTGAAAAAAAGAACAGAATAGAATAGAATAGAAATGGTAATAGAATAAAATATGGTAATATTAAAGACAACATGGTGAAAAAAAGACAGTTCTAGTACAATAGCATAATGAGATATTATGCAGCCAAGAAGACAATAAAATAAGTACCAAAAAGTCACAACTTAGAAAAATGTTGGTTATAATGACTCAAAATTGTACGCTAGCTGATTAAAGCAACAGAAAAGCATGTGTGCACACAGAGGAGTACAGTGAAGAGCAGGGAAGTTACAGGAGTGGAATAGAATTTTCCCAGTGTTTGGGTGATGGGATTAGGAGAATATGCTTTATTTTGTTAAAAATTCCTTTACTTTTATATATTTCTTACTTACATAATGAATTTTACATTGAAAATAAAAGATTGAAATAGCAGAGAGAACAAACAAAAACGATGACAAAGGTTTAAAGAAGGCTGTGCTCGAAAATTTAATTTATGAACCCTTCTCTATGTACTTTTATTTCTAATTTCCTGTTTTCTTTATAGTACAAAAGTCTTACAGGTTATTTGGCTTGTTCTGCTATTAATGAAAAAGAAGTTTCCAGGCATCTGAACAGTCTTGTTTCCAATGCTCTCAGGGCTGGCGTCAGCTCCCTCAGGGCCCTATTGCACAGTGTCATGGACCTCAAGGTTAGGGGATTAATCAAGTATGCAATGCAGTGAGAAAATAACAGTATTTACAACTTTGCAACTGCTTGTACTCTGCTGAACTCTGGTTGCTTATTTCCTCTTTGGAAAAGAAATGGGTGGCTACAGGTTCAAAATGAATCTAGTCTTCCTCCTTATAGGAAAGGAGCTTCCTGGCTCCCTGGGTCTGTTTACTCATTTTGAGCCATATCTCATGAAGGACATGTTCATTTGCCTTAGATGAACTTGACTGAAGCTGCCACTTGCTTTGTTTCAGGGCAAATGTCAGAAAGAACAGTATAGTCCTAAGGGACTCAGCTCATTGCCTGCAAACTGTGTCCATGTCTGGCTTCTGTATTGTACATCTTCAAACCTGACTGTACCTGAGAATCAACTATAGAGGGTGTTAAAAATAGAGGTCCACTGGCCTCAACCCTGGAGACTCTGAATCAGCAGGGCTGAGGTGAAACCCAGAAATCTGTACTTTTACCAACCACAGCAGAGGATTGTATGTGTGGCCAGATTTGGGAACCACTGATCCAGATTTTTCAAGATTTTGCCTGGCTCTCCCATCCTTCCTCTCTGCCATAAATATTTATTAAGCTTCTATTATCTGCCAGCATACCATTTGTATGAGGTTGCTCAAACATACACACATTCATCACTAAACTGTAGAGCAAAAGTGGACATCCCAACTCAACATGGTAAAGATGTCAATTCTCCCCAAATTAATTTAGAGGTCAAATGTGATTCCTATCAAATTCCCAGCAAAGCATTTTGTAGACATAGATAAGCTTATTCTAAAATCCATTTTATAAATTTTATTTTATAGTTTTAGTGTAATTTACATTATATAAAAAGTTTTTAAATGCTCTGAAAATGCACAAGCCCTAGAACAGCTAAAATAATCTTGAAAAGGTAGAATAAAGTGGGAGGAATCACCGTACTCAATATAAAGGCTTACCATATAGCTACCATGTCAAGTCAGTGTAATCTGGCAGAGGGATAGACACATAGGTCAATGGGACAGAATGAAGAACCCAGAAATAGACCTGCACAAGTATTCCCAATTAATGTTTGACAAGGGTGCAGAAGAAATTTAATGGAAAAAGAATGGCCTTTCAACAAATGGACATCCATAGACCAAAACACCAAAAAACCAAAATAACAACAACAAAAAAACTCCATCAGTCCCATTAACTTTACACTTTGTACAAAAACAAACTCAAAATGGAACACAGAGTCAAATGTAAATGTAAAACTTTGAGACTTTTAGAAGAAAAAAAAAGGAAAGGATTGGGTTCTAGGGCTAGGCAATGAGTTCTTAGACTTGACACCAAAAGCACAATCCATAAAAGGAAAAATTAATAAATTGATCCTTTTCTCTGTGAAAGTTTCTATTAAGAGGGTGAAAAGACAAACTGTAAACTGGGAGAAAGTATTTGCAAACTACACATCCAACAAAGGATTAGTATCTAGAATATATAAAGAACTCTCAAAACTCAACAGTAAAATACAAAAAAAATCCACTTAGAAAATAGGCAAAAGACATGAACAGATATTACACTGAGGATTATATACAGATGACAAGTAAGCTCATGAAAAGATGTTAAATCTCATTAGCTATTAGAAAAATGTAAAGTCAAACCACAGATATCTCTATACACACGTCAGAATGGTTAAATAAAAAATAAGGACAATACCAAATGCTAGTGAGGATGTGGATAAACTGGGTCACTCATACATTGCTGTGGGAATATAAAATGGTACAGTCACTCTGGAAGACAGTTTGGCAATTTCTTATAAAAAAGTAAATATACAATTATCATAAGACTCAGCAACTGCATATTAGACATTTATCTCAGAGAAATGGAAACATGTTCACACAAAAACCTGTACCTGAATGTTCATAGGAACTTTATTTGTAATAGCCAAAAATTGCACATAATCTGCATGCCTTTTAAGCAGGTGAATGGTTAAATAAACTTTGGTACCTTCACACCAAAAGGAGTGAACTATTGATACATGCTTGGATGGATCTCTAGAGAATATGCTGAGAGAAAAAGCCCGTCACAAAAGTTTTCACAGCATGACTCCATTTATATAACATTCTTAAAATGACAAAGTTATAGAAATGGGGAACAGATTTGTGGTTACTATAGGTTTGGGAGGAAGTAGGGGAGGAGATGGGCAGGTAGCAGGGAAGTGGGTGTAGTTATAAAAGGTCACCAGGAGAAATCCTGATGGTGATAGACTCTTCTGTATCTTGACTGTGGTGGTGGATACATGAACCTACCCCCGTGATAAAATTGTATAGAACTTTTTAAAAAATTGAAACACAGCTGATATAAATATTATGTATGTAAGTTTCAGGTTTTTATAGAACTTAAAATGCACATACAAATGACTACAAGTAAAACACATGAAATCTGAACAAGAGGGATGGATTTCATCAATGTCAATATCCTGGTTGTGATGTTGTACTAGTTTTGTAAGATGTTACCATTGTGGGCAAACTGAGTGAAGGGTACAAGGAATCATCTGTGTTAGTTCATATAACTGCATGTGAATCTATAATTATCTCAAAATAAAAAAGTTTAATTTTGAAAAGTGGTCTTCCCAACTCTGCTTTAACCATGCCATTGCTGTTCACATACTGGCAGGGTGGGTTCTACAGAAAGTTACAGATCCATCCACCAAGAGTGCAGAGTGAGGGTGCTCGGCCTCCGCTACCAACTGCCTGAATCAAACATGATTCTCCAACAGCCCATCTACATAGTCAGTGCCATCACTGTGGTACTTGTAGTATTTTAAAAAATTTTTTATTAATATATAGTTGATTTACAATGTGTTAGTTTCATATGTTATACATATACATATGTATAACATTTTTAGATTCTTCTCCATTATAGGTTATTACAAACTATTGAGCCTTTCCCCAAATTCTGTATCAGGACACTCTATGTCTACAACTCGAAGGTCGAGACCGTTGCCAATCCTGGTCCTTTTGGATTTCTGTTTCTCAACCAGGCTTTCCTTCACTGGAATTTTCAAATTTCCTTTTATCATTTTGAAATGGGAGGCCCAGTGTCTACCTGTGTTGTTGAGGATACAATCCTTTTCCTAAAGTACTTCTCAGCGAGAAGTTGGAAGTCTTAACTACCCCCGTGGGCAGAGGCCACTCTTCATTGAAGAGCTTTGTCAGAGCCTGGTGGGTTTGATGCTCTGTGCCAAGCACTCTGTGTTTAACCCCACCACAGGCTTGTGGGGTAGGTATTTGTGGTGGAGTGGGACCATGTGATTTGTTCTGACCAAAAATTTGTGAGCAGAAGTAATGCATACCATATCCAGACTAACTGTAGACACATCCAGACATTTAATTGCAGGTGCTGAACCCTCTAGAGATCTCTATCCCCATCGGCCACAGTGATCACAGGGTGTGGGATGGTGAGTGCTCCATCAGCCTGCAGGTTGAAGTCAGGGATCATAGAGCAGAGCTTCCAGCTGACCCACATTGGATATGCACTGAGAGCATGAATCAAACCTTTACTGCTCTAAGTGACTAAGATTTGATGGTTTGTTTATTACAGCAGCATAACCTAGCTTATTCTGACTCATATATTCTTAGGGTCATTTTTATATATGAGGGAACTGAGACCTAGAGAAATTTAATATTTGTTTGAGGTCACAAGTAAATAGTGATGCTGAAATAAAACCCAGGTCACTTGGAATAATGCCGCCCCTTGCCACTGAGGCTCTGAGTTGGGCAGAGGGGCTGCTGGCCTGGCCTGGCCAGCCTGATTTCTCAGAGGGTCTGTGGATTGACACTGGTTCTTCTCATAAAAAAATAAAATCACAATTAAATCTCTCAATCACAATGCCTCCCTAAGAACTTGGCAAACAAAGGAGAATGTGTGGCTTTCAAGACTGTATTATAAAGACTTTGAGAAATAAGAAAAAAAAGTCAAATTCTTTATTCTTTTTTTAACAGCAATTTTTAAAAATAAATTTTATGTATTTATTTATTTATCTATCTACCTATTTATTTATTTACTTATTTATAGCTGCATTGGGCCTTCGTTGCTGCGCGTGGGCTTTCTCTAGTTGTGGCAGGTGGGGGCTACTCTTCGTTGCAGTGTGCAGACTTCTCATTGTGGTGGCTTGTCTTGTTGTGGAGCACGGGCTCTAGGTGCGTGGGCTTCAGCAGCTGTGGCACACGGGCTCAGTAGTTGTAGCACACGCGTTTAGTTGCTTCGCAGCATGTGGGATCTTCCCAGACCAGGGCTCGAACCCGTGTCCCCTGCATTGGCAGGTAGATTCTTAACCACTGTGCCACCAGGGAAGCTCCAGATTTTCTTTATTCTGATTGGAAGATCCTCTGAACATTGCTTATTAATGTTCTCAGCTCACACCAAAGAAGTCTCTACTCTCACCATGCCTCTCCACATTGCAGCCAAAAACAGCATGCTAAGGGCCAAACATGTACTCCCTTGATTAATACCATTTGATGGCTAATCCTATAGGATAGCATTAAAATTTCTTAGCATAGTGTGCAAAATACTACAGGATGTGACTACAACTTGGTTCTCCGATTGCAATTCCATCTCTGACCATCCCTCAAACTCTCTCTTGCTCATGCAGTCACATGGGGCTCCTAGAATATGCCACGCTTTCTCATGCTCCTTCCTGTGCTGCTCTGTGCCCTACATGCCCATATAGGCCACTCTCCCTTCTTCATTCAGTTAACACCTACTCATGCTTTAAGAGTCATCTCACCTGGCAAGCCAGGAGCACTGGTGATCACCCATCCATAGACTGTGAGGGATTAGAGGGTAAGGAGGCCAGGAATGGAAGATTCTTCTGAGTTGTTGGAATGCCATGGCATTTTCCCTTCCACACCTGTTTCCCAGCCCTGGGGAGGAGAGGGGAGAGGGAAGGCAGTGCTTCTTCTCCTTCAAGACCTCTGCATGCATAACAGGAACTTCAGGAGAATAATTTATAAGGCTTGATATGTGTCTCCAGCAATCTGGGGGGACACAAGGGCTTGGTGTCTGACTCATGCCCAAGCAATCGAAAGGTGAAAGGAGATGGCTGAAACAACATGCTTGGCGGGAGAGCAAAGAGGAAGAGGACTGCCCAGGACTGTAACCACCGATACCCTTGGTAGGGGAAGGAGGTAGAAGACCTTCTTAGAGCCAAGTGGATCTACAGGTGGGGCACCATCTGGAACTGCCCTAAAACAAGCAGAAGGGACATGGACCCAAACAAAGAGAAACTCAGAGCCTCAGCTCACAGAGGGTGGACTGGGAAGAATCACGGAAACGCACTCTCCTGTGGCTGATGAATGACCCGAAGGTGGCCCTTCCTCCATTTGAGAAGCCCCTCGTGGGGGCACAAAGCCAAGTCTGCATTTTGGCCTCCACTTACTCATTTGTCTGGCACCTTTATTCATGGTCCTGGAATGGGCCCATGGGAGGCAGGAACAGAGGGAGGGCATTGTAAACACTGGCCAGTGGCAACATCACCCAGGCCATGGAGCTGCACTTGGAGATACCTCAAAAGGGAATTCTTTGGGAAACCATAAGATTTTCTCAGGCAAACAGCCAGCTCAAAATATCTGCAGAAGCCAGAGAGCCCTGTGTTGGATTCCAGCTGCAAAGATGTCAGACACTGAGTCTGGAGGGTAGGATGTGGGTGTGAAGTTGGGTGAGAAAGGAGAAACTGATGTGCCCATTTCCCATGCCTATTTCCAGTCCAAAGCAGTCCTGGCCTCGAGACAGAGAGAGCCTAAGAGTTAGATAAGAAGTCAGAAGGAGTCTTACACTGAAATGGGACTGTTCTGGGTGCTCAAAGTTATAGACATGCCCAAGAATTTTTTTTTTTTTTTTTTTTTTTGCGGTACGCGGGCCTCTCACTGTTGTGGCCTCTCCCATTGCGGAGCACAGGTTCCGGACGCGCAGGCTCAGCGGCCATGGCTCACGGGCCTAGCCGCTCCTCGGCATGTGGGAGCTTCCCGGACCGGGGCACGAACCCGTGTCCCCTGCATCGGCAGGCGGACTGTCAACCATAGCGCCACCAGGGAAGCCCTGCCCAAGATTTTATATTCAAGAACCCAGGAAAAAAATGCATCTGGGCACTGAGTTTGAATGACACTGAAAAGAAACGAAGAAGTTGCCTTCTGTGTGCACCGTATTCTGTCCAGCTAATAAGATGCAGTAAGATGGTGACATCTGAATTCTTGCTGTAAAGCACAGGGCTTGGCACAGACCAAGAGGACTGAATACATGAGGACTAAAAGGCATGCATCCAGCTCCTTTCTTAGAATTTGGCAGTGTTTGCAGTTCACTTTCTGCTACATCATTATTTTACTGTTAATAAGCAGAGCTGGAAGTAGAAGGCAGGGCATTTATAGGCAAGGGTTTGTAGCAGGCTCACCTGCCAACTTAACAACTCTACCATCAAAGCCTGAGGATTCTCTCTCTTTGTGGTGTGTGCAGGCAGAGCGGTGGGCTGGTCGTTGCTCTGCAAACCGGTGAGCAGCCAACTAATGGATCAATCAATTGATATTTATTGGGCATTGCCCATGTGCCAGGCTCAGGAACTAGGCATCTGGGAATCCAGAATGAGGTAAGTGCATGTCCTTCTGCTTTCTAAATAAAATAGTGTTCAGCCTCTACTGGGATTTTTATTGGCCTTGTACTTTCCACAATTTATTTTTATAGAGTCTTTTATGTGAAGTGTCTCAAAGCTGAGCAGAGAGAAAGAAACACACAGACAAGGTCTCACAGCTTCTCCCAAGTTCACAGTCCTCATCGACTCACACTTGATAGTGCTGGGTGTGAAGAACACCATCCAAAAATAAACTGGCTGCAAAGCAGAGCCCTGTACCAGGATGGAGCCGTGGAAGGGTAGTGCTGCTGAAATGATTCTTTTTTTTTTTTGGTCAGCATTTCTTGTTCTTAGTTATTTGCTCTTCCCTGGCCCCAAGCCAGGTTTAGAAAACTCTGAACTTGATCATGGGCCTTAGGGGCTGTGAAGAAATGACTTTGGGTCCTGAGGTCCTGGGTACAAGCTGTCCACTGGGGTCTGGGAGGCCCTCAAGGGACTCTCTGATTGTGTCTGGAGACACACAGCTTGGGATGAGGGGCCATTTGGGCAGTAAATTCTTACACTTGAAAGGGGCAGATGGGTCTCAGCTCAGTGGAGAGCAGAGGTATGTCTGGCTCTCAGGGTCCATCCTGAGGGAATCTGGGCGCTCAGACCAGGGTCAGGAATGCAGACTGTGAGATTCCAGAATCTGCATCACCTCTGTGCTGGTCACTGCTGCTACCCCAGTTGAGCTTCCCCAGGGATCCGCAGTGAACCTGGGACCAAGTAGCACATGAGAAGGTGGTGTCTGGGGGGCAGCAGGGAGGGGACAACCAAGTTACTCTTCATTCAGGCTAGAAAGGGGACCTTACAGAAGCAGATCAGGGACTTAAGTCCAGGCCTGCAAGACTCCTTGCACTGCTGGTAATAGCAAGTCATAGGGATTTGAAAAGGCCTCCAATGAATGGCAGAAATTTTGATAAAGAACTAACCTTTATAATTCTTCGAATTTTTCACTTGTGAAAACAGAAGCAGCCTTTTGGGAATATGATGTGGTTTAACAGTAAGTTGAGGGACATGATGAGACCTCAGGGTTCACTCCCACCAAGTATTCATTCAGTCTCCATTTAGCGATTTCCTGATGCCGTGGGTGAAAATTCTGTCTGTGTCCCCATGACAGCCATCTACGTAGGAACACAGCAATAGAACATTCTGATTCATTCGTGCTGCTCAGATTTGTGAAATAGTGATGGCATGCAAAGTTCTGATATTAGACGCTACGAGAAACAACAGGCATCCCCTTAAAGCGGGCCCATCGTTAAGGAGGATCTCTACCTTGGGATGGGAGGAAGCCTTGGCTGCTGAGGAAAGGCAGGGCCTCTGGTGGAGAAAAGGCATCTGCTGTCAGTGACTCATGGAGCAGGAAGTTGACCTCTCCATGCCTGGACAGAGGGTGACTGTTTTGGCTCAGTCCCAGCTCAGCTCAAGGATATGGCTCTCCTGGATCAGGCTGTGGGCTAAGTCAGGCAGGTCTCATCGTGCTTTTAAGGGAACTGGATCCACCAGAGTGGCTCTGGTCAGGACCAAACGGAGAGAGGTACGCTTGTTAAGATAAAAAGATTCTGGCTTCTTGTATTGAGGCAATGTCTACACACTGAATTCCCCCTACACTGACCACCCTAGATGAAACTGTCTCACCCGACCTAGCAGCTATAACTGACCTCACGTTCTGGCACAGTCTAGTGACTCCTTCTGCAATCGTCTATTCTGTCCAAAGTGCCCAAACACTACCTGCCCCTTTCTGACACTGCAAACCAGTCCTCTACTCCGGCCCCTCTCCAACTCAGTAGGGAGTTGAGGGGGCAGGTGAGAACCAGGCCATCACCCCTAGAGAACACAGTCCTCAGTGGTTCAGGATTTGGGCATGGCTCAGAGAGTTGCTGGCGTATGAGCCTGGCTTGGGACCGGGCACGGACAGGGCGGTGGACCAGGAACCACAAGCCATCCACCACCAGGTCCGCGGTAACTGCTGCAGTGCTTCGGAAGGCCAGCAGGGCGATTCTGACACTGCAAACCAGTCCTCTACTCCGGCCCCTCTCCAACTCAGTAGGGAGTTGAGGGGGCAGGTGAGAACCAGGCCATCACCCCTAGAGAACACAGTCCTCAGTGGTTCAGGATTTGGGCATGGCTCAGAGAGTTGCTGGCGTATGAGCCTGGCTTGGGACCGGGCACGGACAGGGCGGTGGACCAGGAACCACAAGCCATCCACCACCAGGTCCGCGGTAACTGCTGCAGTGCTTCGGAAGGCCAGCAGGGCGAGGCACTGCCGACTCCAGCCAGCTTGCAGAGGGCGCCGGCGCAGGGCGCGGCTCCAGTGCGCAGGCTCATGGGAGCCTCCAGGATTGGATGGCACCGATCTCGCAGGGCCGGCGGACTCCCGCGCGAACCCAACTGGCAAGGGGGCTGGGAGCAGGTGTGTTGGTTGCGGCCAAGCTGGGCGTTCCGGGGTGGGGTGGGCCGGGGCGGGCCGGGCAGGAGCAGGTCCAGGTGAGGAAAGGTGGCGGGGCCCCGGCGGGACGTGGGGGAGGGTAGAGGGGGCTGTTGCGGTGGGGCGTGAGAGGGCAGGCTTGGGCCCACCCAATGGCCTTGAGAGGAAGATGCTTTGACCCCCACTGAAGGAGTGGACTGTGGCACCAGCCACCATAGGGAGGCCTCCTGGTCTGGATTTGGTCGGGCCCTGGGCAAAGTGAGGCCTGCTGAAGCCTTGCGGGGAGACAGCCCGGGCAGTGTGATGCCCAGCTGTGCTGTGACATGTGTCATGGGTCCTGTGTTTTACAGGTTTGGGACAGGAAACACTGGCTCTGTGGTAAAGAAAGGCCTTGAACTCTCGCTGAGGAGCACGGAACCGCTGTGATTGGTAAGAAGCCATAATCAGGTACTAAGACACAGTTTCTGCTGCCTGGGCTGGGGAGGTTTGGAGGCCAAGAGCTCCATTCTCACTTAAGGACCAGTGAGGGCTGAAGGGCCTAGAGAGAAACAGAGCAGTAATTCATGATTAATTCCACAGCTATTTTTGAACACCTCCTGTGTGCTAGGACTGTTCTAGATGGGCAGAGTCCCTGCCTTTATGGAATTATATTCCAGGTGGGAGAGAGCCTGTCAAGGCTGAGTCCTGGGTTTTTGCCTTGCCTACTTTTGCCTTGCTCTTTAATGAGATGGGGAAAACTGTAGGTGAGAGGTAGGTTTCATTTTTGGAGTGGTTGGAATCAAAAATTGTTTTGGATATATTATGTTGAGATGCCTAGTAGGTTTTCTCCCAACATGCAGCATATGAACAATATACTTGGAAAGAATTTTACACTAAACTCCATACACCCACCACCTAGACCCTACCATTAATATTTAGCTACACTTGTTTTTTCACATGCCTGTTCATCTCACCATCCCTCTCTCCATCTGTTAATCACCTGGTAGATTTTTTTTTTATTGTGGTAAAATACACATAACGTAAATTACCTAGTAGATTTTTAAGTTAAGATGTCAAATAGGCCATTGGAAATTTGAGTCTGAAGTCCTAGGGGATGTTATGGCTAGAATTGGTCTTTGGAATCATCACCACATAGGTGGTATTTAAACTAAAGGACTAGGTGAAACCACCTAGGTTGAGAGTGTACATAGAGAAGAGGAAGGAAGTCAAAAAAGAGGGAGGTGGTGGCCAACCATGGTGAATGCTACTGTGCAAGATAGTTTGGCAATTAGGAGGATTTTAATCATTTTAACAAGAACAACTTTAGTGGAGTAGAGGGGCCTTAAGGTCAAGTGGAATTTTGTTTTTAAGATGGAGGAAACTAGAATATGTTTATATGCCAGTGGGATTGAACTCATAGAAAGGGAGAAATGATGCAGATAAGGGGAACACTGCAGGGGAGGTATGTGAACACCTGAGAGGGGAAGAGACTCCAGAGTAGGTGAGCAGTTGGCTTTGAAATGAACAGGAACACATATTCCATTGTATCTAGAGGGAAAGCCGAGACATGCAGATGCAGACAGGTGGTAAGAGACATCGTCTGTCTGTGAAGGCAGTCACTGGCTGAGAGCAAGGGCAGCAGGGGAAAGGAGAAGAGGTGTTAGGAGACACATGTGACATAGTCCTTCTGGAGAACGAGAAAGTGAACTAAGTACGGAAATGGAATTGGATTGCTAGGCAGTGCTGAGTGCCCATTTGAGATGTGTAGTCGTGAACTTAGAGTGGGATCAACCTAGTGGGGTTGTGTGGCTTCCCATGGGTGGGAAGGGTGTTGTGAAGTTTAGGTGCGGTAATACATGGAAAACATTTAATACAGTGGCAAGCACATGATGAATGTTACCTGTTTGAATTCTTACTTTGTTTTTCTTTTGTTTATACAGATGTGACTGAGGAAGGCTGACATTTACCACCTGAGAGGATCTTCTCCTGTGACACGTTCTCCGATCACACCAAAGTCCACCGCAGTTAGCAGCTACTTGGAAGTCTGGCTCCTGGTGTGGTTACATTTATACAGCTTGATAATTGGGTATGTTTGCTAAAAAGGGACAAACTATAGCAAATAGAGCTTTCCATTTTCAGACTAACTCATAGTCTTGGACTGGAGGGGCTGGGGGTTTGTCACAGTGGCAGTTCTTACAAGTTTTCATGAATATCTTTTATTACTGCATGTCTTATTGGATCTGATGTAATGGCAATCTACAGAATCTATGGATCTCAGATCACCAGGGGAAATTTTTAGTTTCATAGGTTGTAATTTCTCCGTGACCGCTTGGGCTGTATTATGATACAAATAATAATAATGGCTGACATTGACAGGTCTTAAAAGTGCCAGGCACTGTTATAAGCACATTATATGCATAATCTTGTTTAACTGTCATCTCAACTCAGTGAGGCAGGTACTATTATTATCTCTATTTTTCAGATGCAAAAATAGGCTCCGAGGGGTTAAGTAACTTGCCCAAGGTACACATGGTCTGATCTCCAGTTTCTGCTGCATACTTCAACTTTTTTTTTTAAAGACCTTGGCCATCACTCATCTACACTGTAGTGGAGTAGGCAAGATAATGGACTGAAGCAGATTGCCTGGGTTCAAAGACTACCACATACTAGCTCTGTGACTTTGGACAAATTATTTAACCTCTGTGTGCCTTTGTTTCTTTATCCATGAAATGGGAATAATAATCGTACCTGATGATAGGGTTCTTGTGAGGATCACATGAATTAATATACTTAAGAAGCCTAAATTAATGCCTGGTTACGTAAATGCTGCACTACCACCTACCTGGTAGTGCAGCCATGGTGGTATGTGTACTGATTGATTGACTCCCCTAAAATCATTCTCTAAGGTTCCTACTACTGGTCTAGGTTGAGTTTGGGAATACTCCTAACTTGGGGATCATCTTTGTTTCCTCTGATTTTATTAGCTCTCTGAGGGAAGCAAACATACCAATTTGCTTCTAGGTGCAGAAAACAACTTGGATTTCATTCAGATTCATCTGACCAGTGATGTTCATTTAATTTGTCCTGGCATTGCAGTACCACTTAAAGGGAAATAAGGCTTGGGGAGTAATGTGATTTCATTTTGCCCTTCCCAGATCAGCAGTCTATTAGAGGGATTTGGTTAGAAAGGCCAATGGGCTATATATA
The DNA here is from genome assembly GCF_002837175.3 of Physeter macrocephalus. Taxonomy (NCBI): domain Eukaryota; kingdom Metazoa; phylum Chordata; class Mammalia; order Artiodactyla; family Physeteridae; genus Physeter; species Physeter macrocephalus. The sequence goes on along the minus strand of NC_041233.1, from coordinate 36,541,180 downwards.
ACCAGTGCTGCGCACAGTGTATGGTAAATGATGTGGGTCAAGGGGCTGCACCTGAATGTGTTCCGAAACGATCTGTAAAATTGAGACCTGCTGTGATGTGTTGCCTCGGTTACTAAAAGCAACTGAGCAGCCTTGGCATGGGAGGCCAGTGAAAGTTCTAAAAGATGTTTTCTGGTAGACAGCAGGTAGACTAAATGCATGGTATAAAGTAATGGTTCCCAATGGGTCTGCATCAGGATAATCAGGAGAGTTTTATGAAGCTTTGCAAAATGATAGGCTTCACATCCACAGATTCTGAATCAGTAAGTCATGATGGGGTTCTGGAATCAATCTATTTTTTAAGAGCTCCCTGAATGACTCAGATGTGTATTTAGCATGGGATATCATTAATGCAAATCAGTGCTTTTCAGTCTTGTGTTTTAAAATCACTGTTCAGTTAGCTTTTTAAAAAATACTGATGCTCTGGACTCACCCCAGGGTTTCTGAGTCAATTGGCTTGGGCCAAGTCTGGACATTTGGTATTGGTATTTTAAAAAAGTCTTCTTAGGTAATTAACCTGCAGCCAGGTTTGAGAATCACTGGTGTAAATGATCAGCTAGATTTCCCTCCATAGTTTAGTTACTCCTAGATTTAACATAGACATAGCTTCAGGTATCATCTTATCAGGAGAGTAAAAAAATTAGTATTTCTAAACTTTCCCAATGCAGATGTTCAATTTAATAATCAGGTAACAAAGAAAGATATGAATTGATGATTGAATTAGCATTTATCACTGGGCAATGAAGATTTCATCAGGTTTTCCCCGGGGAGGAGAATTAACATTTACTGAGACCTTTATGTGTAATCTCAATCTTACAACTCTGGGAGGTGTGTATTATTCCCATTTTGTAGGTGAGAATTTGGGGGCTAAGGGAGGTTAAGTAACTTACCCAAGATTTACACCTGGCTGTGTACAGCTCCATAGTCTAGGTTCCATTTCCTCAATGATTCTTAACTTTACACAGTTGGATTACCTGGGGAACTTTAATGATCAATTCTTGGATCCCATACTCAGAGATTATGATTTCATTGATTTGGTGTAGCCAGGAATCGGGATTTTGCAAAGCTGTCTATCCAGATAATTCTAATGTGCAGCTGAAATTGATAGTTTCTGCATTACACCATGTAGCCTTCTGGTGGTCTAATCATTTTCCTTTACACCAGTAGGTTGTCCCTCTGTAGAGTGCTGTGTCTGGGTTCCTTGCCTACATACATTCACATATCTTAGTGTCCTTTCTGCTCCTTCCTGCCTCTTAATAAATACATATTGAGTGCCCAGTTTGTGCCATTTTTCTTGGTGCTGAGATGACACAGTGGTAACAAGACAGGCCAAGTCACCAGCCTCATGGTACTTATACTGAGGGAGATACACAGTAAACATATGAGCAGATAAATTTTGACTTACATACATAAGCAGACTTTAAGGTAATGCAAAGTGCTTTTAAGAAGAATAAAACAAGGTAACAAGTAGAGTGTTCCTAACAGCAATGATGAGCATTCCAGTTGCTTCACATCGTTGCCAGAACTACTTTGTATTGTTTTGTGTGTGTATGTTTTATTTTAGACATTCTAATAGGTATGATTCTTTAATCCTGTTTCCAGAGCATGATATCTTGGACAGGTTGAGAATTTTACAGATCATCAAGTGTTGGTTCCTTTCTGCTTGATAATTTCTTCCTCAATTTATATCTTTCCTCTTTCATTTTACTATAAGCTGCAAGGAGAAACCGTGGTCACATCTTTCACACTTGGCTTAGGAATCTCCTCAGCTCAATATCCAAGTCATTACTTACAAGTTTTACTTTCCACCCAATAGCAGAACACAATTTAGCCAAGTTTCTGCCACTTAGTAACAAAGATCACTTTTCTTCCAGTGTCCAATAATATGTTCACCATTTCCTTTTAAAGTCCTCACCAGAAGAACCTTTTCAAGTTTGCATTTCTAGCAACAGTCTTTTCTTGATGATACATGTATTCTCTAAGACTGTAGATGCTTTTTCTAAAATTCCCCTCTTTTCTTTCTGACCGCTCACCAGAATTGCCTTTAACATTTGTATTTATACCAATAGTTTTTTTAAGGCAATCTAAGCTTTTTCTATTATGTGCCTCAAAACTCTTCCAGCTTCTACCCATTACCTGATTCCAAAGCCACTTGCACATTTTTTAGGTAATTATTACAACAGCACCACACTTTCTGGTACCAGAATATGTATTAGTTTCCTAGGTTTGCCATAACAAAGTACTACAAACTGGATGACTTTTAAAAAAGAGAAATGTATTCTTTCACATTTCTGGAGGCAAAATTCTGAAATTAAGGTGCCAGCAAGGCCATACTGTCTCTGAAATCTCTATGGAAGGATCTTTCCTTGCCTCTCTCTAACTTTTAATTGTTGCCAGTAATCTTTGGTGTTCTTGGCTTATAGACATATGACTCCAATTTTTGCCTCTGTTATCACATGGATTTCTTCCTCTGTTTCTGTGTCCAAATTTCCCTTATCTTATAAGGACATCAGTCATTGGCTTAGGAACTCATCTTCACTTGATTATACCTGGAAATTCCCTATAAATTTACATTCACAGGTACTGGGGGTTAGGACTTTAAAATATTTTTTGGGGGGAAGCAGTCACATAGGAGAAAATCTAGGTGGTCTTGGTTTTGGCAATGAATTTTTAGATACAAAACCAAAAGAAAGAAAAAATTATAACTTGGACTTTATTAAAATTAAAAACTTCTGTGAAAGATGCTGTTAATAAAATAAAGACAAATTGTACACTAGGAGAAAATGTTTGCAAAACACATATCTGATAAAGTACTTGTCATAGAGTTGGAATCGTACAGTATATAGCCTTTTCAGATTGGCTTTTTTCCCTTAGCAACATTCACTTAAGATTCCTCCATATCTATTTCTGGCTAGATAGCTTATTTCTTTCTAATCACTGAATAATATTCCATTGTATGGATATACCAGTTTATCCATTCAACTATTGAAGTACATCTTGATTGCTTCCAGTTTTTGTTGATTGTGAATAAACCAACTATAAACATTTGAATGCATGTTTTTGTGTGGACATAAGTTTCAGATCAATTGGATAAATATCTGGGACTACAATTGCTGGATCATATGGCAATACTAAGTTAAACTTTTTAAGGATCTGCTAAACAGTCTTCTAGAGTGACTGTACCATTTTGTGTTCTCAGCAATGAATCCACATCCTTAACAGCATTTAGTACTGTCACTTTTTTGAATTTTAGCCATTCTGATAGTTAGGTTGTAACATCTTATTGTTGTTTTAATATGCAGTTCTCTAATGACATATGATGTTGAGCATCTTTTCGTTTGCTTATTTGCCATCTGTACATTTTTTTTTTTTTTGGGTCGTGCCGCATGCCATGTGGGAACTTAGTTCCCTGACCAGGGATCAAACTCATGCCCCCTGCAATAGAAGCACAGAGTCCTAACCACTGGACCGCCAGGGTATTCTCTGACATCTGTACATATTCTTGGGTGAGGTGTCAGTTTAGCTTTTTTGCCTGTTTTTAGCTTGGGTTGTTTTCTTGTTGAGCTTTGAGTTCTTTTTGTCTAAGCCACCCAGTTTGTGGTACTTTGTTACGGTAGCCTTTGGGCACCAATACAGTTATCTTCTAGAAGTTATTTATAGTTTTTTGTTTTACATTTAGGCCGATGATCCATTTTGACTTAATTTTATTTGTCAAAAAGAATATTCTTTCTCCATTTAATTGCTTTTGCTCCTTTGTCTAAGATCAGTTGACTGAATTTGTGTGGGTCTGTGTCTGGGCTTTCTATTCTGTTTCAATTATCAATTTATCTATTCCTTTACCAGTACCATACTGTCTTGATTACTGTAGCTTTATAGTAAGTCTTGAAATCTGTAGCATTGGTGTTCCAGCTTTATCCTTCTTCAGTATTTGTTGGCCATTCTGAATCTTTTGCCTTTCCACTTACACTTTAGAATGAGTTTGTTGATAACCACAAAATAATTTGCTGGGTATTTTGATTGAGATTGAATTGAGTCTATAGATCACATTGGGAATAATTGAGATATTAACAATATTGATTCTTTCTATCCATGAACATGGAATAGCTCTCCATTTATTTAAATCTTTGCTTTCTTTCATTGGCTTTGTAGAGTTCCTCATATAGACCCTGTACATGTTTTGTTATATTTATATGTATATATTTTATTGGGGGGAGCTAATATAATGTTATGTATTTATAATTTCAGTTGTTCATTGCTGGTATACAGGAAAGGAATTGACATTTGTATATTAACTTTGTGTCTTGCAACCTTGCTATAATTGCTTATTAGTTCTTGGAGTTCTTTGTTGTTATTATTGATTCTTCGGGATTTTCTTCATAGACAGTCATGTCATCTGAGAAGAAAGACAGTTTTATTGCTTCTGTCCCAGTCTGTATATTTTTTATTTCCTTGTCTTGTCTTATTGCATTAGCTAGGACTTCTAATATGAACTTGAATAGGAGTGGTGAGAGAGGACATTCTTGCCTTGTTTACCATCTTAGAGGAAAGCATCTAGCTTCTCACCATTTAGTTACCTGTAAATTATTTGGTAGATGTTCTTTATCAAGTTGAGGGAGTTCACCTCCTCTAGTCCTAGTTTTCTGAAAGGTTTTTATCATGAATGGAGTTTGGATTTTGTCAGATGTTTTTTCTGCCTATATTGATATCATAATATGATTTTTCTTCTTTAGCCTGTTTTGTCACATTATGTTAATTGACTTCCAAATGTTGAACCAAACTTGCATACCTGGCATAAGTTCCACTGGTCATGGTGTATAATGCTTTTTATACATTGTTGGATTCAATTTGTTAATATTTTGTTGACGACTTATGTATCTATGTTCATGAATTATGTAGGTCTGTAGTTTTTCTTTCTTCTAATGTCTTTATTTGGTTTTGGTGTTAGGGCAGTGCTGGCTTCATAGATGAGTTTGGAAGTGTTCCCAATGGCCCTATTTTATGGAAGAGATTTGAGATAATTTGTATAGTTTTTTTTCCTTAAATTTTTGGTAGAATTCACTGATGAAACCTTCTGGGTCTGGAATATTGGAAGATTATTAGTTATTGATTCAAGTTCTTTAATAGACATAGGCCTTTTCAGGTGATTTACTTTTCCTTTTGTGAGTAGTGGTAGTTTCTGTTTTATAAGGAGTTGGTCTCTTTAAGTTATCAAATTTGGGGGCATCATAATATTCCTTTATTATCCTTTTAATGTCCATGGACTCATTAGTGATGACCTCTCTTTCATATCTGATATTAGTGATATCTAGTGTAAGTAATTAGTAATTTTCTCACTTTTTTTCTTGGTTACCTTGGCTATAGGTTTATCAATTTTATTTGTCTTTACAAAGAACCAGCTTTTGGTTTATTTATTTTCTCTATTGATTTTCTGTTATCATTTTCATTTATTTCTGCTCTAATTTTATTAGTTCTTTTCTTTGCTTGCTTTAGGCTTACATTGTTCTTTCTCTAATTTCCTAAGGTTGACATTTAGTTGTTGATTTTACGTCTTTCTTTTTTTTTTTCTAATATATGCATTCAGTGCTATACATTTCTTTCTAAACACTGCTTTTGCTGCATCTCTCAAAGTTTGATAAGTTGTATTTTCATTTAGTTCAAAATATTTTTCAGTTTCTCTTGAGACTTCTTTGACCTTTGTGTTAATCACATAATGTTTAATCTTCAGCTGTCTTTCTGTTATTTATTTCTAGTTTCATTTCCCTGTGGTCCGAGAGCATACTTTGTATGATTTGTACTCTTTTAAATTTGTTAAATTGTGTTTTATGGCCCCAAATGTGGCCTTTCTTGGTGAATGTTCCATATAAGCTGGAGAGGAGCATGTATTCTGTTGTTGTTAAATGAAATATTCTATGAATGTCAATTAGATACACTTGATTGCTGGTATTGATCATTTCAACTATGTCCTTACTGATTTTCTGCCTGCTGGATCTGTCAATCTGATAAAAGGGTGCTGAAGTCTACAACTGTAGCAGTAGGTTTGTTCATTTCTTTTTGTAGTTCTGTCACTCTTGCCGCACATATTTTGACACTCTGTTGTTAGGTGCATACATATTAAGAATTGTTATGTCCTCTTGGAGAATGGAGTACTTATCATTATGTAGTGTGCCACTCTTTGTCACTGATATTGTAATTTTCCTTGTCCTGAAATCTGATTTGCCTGAAATTAATATAGCCTCTCTAGCTTTATTTTGATTAGCATTAGCATGCTGTATCTTTTTCCTTCCCTTACTTTTAATCTGTCTCTATATTTATATTTAAAGTGAGATTCTTGTGGACAGCTTATATTTGGGTCTTTTTTATCTACTCTGATATGCAAATGTATTTAGACTATTCACATTTAAAGTGATGTTAGCATTGTTGGGTTAATGTCTATGTATTTGTAACTTTTCAACTTCTTGCACTTCTTGTCTCATTATCTTCCCCCATTTTTCTGCCTTCTCTGATTTTAAGTGATCATTTTATGATCAATTAAACCATTTTATCTCCTTTTAATTAAAAAATTACTCTTTTTTTAGTGGTTGCTCCAGTGTTTGAAGTATACATTTACAATTAATTTAAATCTACTGTCCAATAACACTATGTTATTTCACAGGTACTGCAGTTACCTTGTAACACAGTAGTCCCAATTTTCTCCTGTTGTTCTTTACAACATTGCTGTCATTATTTTCAGTTATCCATATGCTATAATCACCCAATACATTGTAGCTTTTATTACCTTGAAAAGTTGTTTGTTATATCAATTAACAATAAGAAAGATGAAGGATTCTATTTCACCTTCATTTATTCCTTTTGTCTTGCTCTTCATTTATGTAGATCTTAGTTTCCAGCCTGTAGCATTTTTCTTTGTGCTGAAAAAACAAACAAACAACCCCCCCCAAAAAAAAAACCAAACAAACTTAACATCTCCTGCAAGGCAGGTCTACTAGTGACACATTCCCTCAGTTTTTGTTTGTCTGAGAGGGCGTTTATTCCTCCTTCACTTTGGAAGGATGATTTTATGGGATACAGAATTCTAAGTTTGTGGATTTTTCTTTTAACTTTGAAAATACTCCACTCTATAGTCTTCTGTTGATCAGACTCACTGATTCTTTCCTCAGCCATGTCCAGTCTACCGATGAGTCCATCAAAGGCATTCTTCATTTATGTTACAGTATTTTTAGTTTCTAGCATTTTCTTTTTATTCTTTCTTAGAGTTTCCATCTCTTTGTGTACATTACCCATCTGTTCTTGCACGTTTCTACAGTTTCCATTATAACTCTTAGTTACTTTAAATCTCTATATGATAATTTCAATATGTGTGCCATATCTGAGTCTGGTTCTCATGCTTGCTTTTTCTCTTCAGATGTTGTTTTCCTTTTAGAGTGCTTTATTATTTTTGTTGAAAGTCAGACATGCTGTGTTGAGTAATAGGAACTAAGATATTTAGGCTTTCAGAGTGAGATTTTATGTTAATCTGGCTAGAGGCTGGGCTCTGTTTATGTTTTCTATAGCTATAGGTGCCAGAGGCTGCAGTTTACTCTAGTTTACTTGTTTTTTTTTTTTTTCTCCCTCTTCTACTGTCTTTTGTTTTCCCTAAGAATTCCTTCTTAAATAGAATTTATGACTTGCGACTTTTTCACTTATAGTCCACTGCTAACACACTGAAGCCCAATTGATATGGTAGGGTTTCAAGGATGAGAAGCATTGTATAACCTAATGATTAAATCTCAGTTTTTGTAGTGGGCCTGAGTCCTTGGGATGTGACATTTAGAAGTGTTTTCTTATTTTTTTCTCCTCTTACATGAGACAGGATGGCTAGAGGGGGCTAGAGTTGACCATTTGCCCTTCCTCCAGGTCAGATAAGGCTCTAGTCAAGTACCTTTCTTGGGAGGGCAGGGCATTTTTATGGAGAGTGCTCTAGGTGCATTTCAAAATGTTTACTTTTCCCCTCCCTTTGTCTGAAACACAAGGGTATTTTTCTCCACTCTTCCGCATGAGAACCTGGTGCAGTATGGCGATGCCTCGTGGACTGGGTATCATCATAAGGGAATGGTAAGGAACAGTGAAAGACAGGGAGAACATGAACAGATGAAGTAGTGGTGATAGAAAGGTTGCAACCTTTATAATTTCAGTGACTCGGAAAGAACACAGAATGCAGTGATTTCATACAAATAGCATGGTAAGGACCCATGAGGGGTCCTCATTTCTATGATTGATGGGTAACAATTATTTTTAAATGTTTAAACTTTCATTAATAACTTGATTTTTAAATTATTTTTATGTAATTATCTCTGTTTTATTTTACTCTTATTGAAGTAGATTGTTTAGCTTTTTATGACTTTTTAAATATCAGCTTTATTGAGGTATAAGTATGTACAAATATCTTTATCTCATGAATAAAGATAATTTCATTTATTCCTTCCCAGTTGGAATACCTTTATTTCTTATTCTTGCCTGATTGCACTGGCCAGAACTGCCAGTGGCTCTTGAGGTGGCACTTCAGCACTTCATTCCTCCCTGCTTCACCCTGCTCCCAACACTCACACACTCATATTGCAGAGAATGAGTAATAAACCACTGAGCAAAAATGAAATTTCCTAGTGGTAATATGAATATTGCTTATCTTTATAATCAGAAAAAGTAACAACATTATTCCTTAAAAAAAACAACTAAACTGAAAATAATTGTTAAAAGGTACAAAACATGTTAAATAATTAATAATAGTCCAAGAAGCTTATACTAGCAGTTTGGTCACAGGAAATACAGACTTTACAGGAAGGAAAAGGGGAGCAAGATTACTCAATATTGAGCATTTGGGGTTTCTTTCATTCTCTTCTCTCCAGGCCAGTATAGGTCTCTGAGAGTGGGTCGAGATAGAACTTTTAAAAGAATTGGAATCAGTTATCCTCCATGTGACAGTTCAGAGGTGAGAGGAGATGACTTCTGGTTTACAGAGAGAAGAAAAATTACCAAAGCACTTTGGCTCTTTCTGCGGTCCGTCTGGGAGCATGCAGTGTCCTTGACCCGCAGATGGTGATGGTGGCTTGCTACCCAGGAAATGGAGCAGGTTATGTGTGACATGTGGACAACCCCAATGGCGACGGCCGCTGCATCCCCTGCATCTACTATCTGAACAAGAACTGGGATGCCCAGCTACATGGTGGGGTCCTGCGGATATTTCCAGAAGAAAAATCGTTCATAGCGTACGTGGAGCCCATTGTTGACAGACTGTTGTTCTTCGGGTCAGACCGCAGGAACCCACATGAAGTCCAGCCTTCCTATGCAATCAGATACACCATATGACTGTTTGGTACTTTGATGCTGAAGCAAGGGCAGAAGCCAAAAAGAAATTCAGGAATTTAAATAGGAAAACTGAACCTGCCCTCACTGAGGACTACCCTGATCTGAAATCCGCTGGCCTCGTTCATTTTAGTAACAATTCCTGAATTCACTTTAAGAGTTGAGATCCAAAGAAGGCCTCTTCTTTAGTGACTTGGTGATGAGAACTCCCCTCCTGCTTGCATCATTCACATCCCTGTCTTGCGTACAGTACTGTGTGTTTTCTTGCCAAGACTGCATCTACTTTCACTCTCTTTACCAGATGAACTCATTTGCTAACTCCAGAAATACCTGCAGACGACCTAGCTGGCCACCGGTTTAATTGTCAGTTTTGGTAATCCTGGGTATCAAAGCAAGAACCTGGAAGCATGGGCGAGGGACTGAATCTTACTTGCACTTTATGTACGCTTCCTGATTTGAAAGGAGGAGGTTTGCAAAGAAGTTAGATGGTGACAGATGCCACAGAGAGGCATCACTGAAGCCGTAACATCAGTAAACAGAAATCTGTGTCATCTGAACAATTTCCAGAGGTTCTTAATCCAGGGCTGTTGGGGTTTCTGGAGGATTATCACAACCTAATGACGTTATTACCTCTAGAAAGGGCTGCTGTCGTAGTCATCAATTTCTAAGTATCCTGTGGGTGGACGCTTCTTTTTCCTGGTCCTGCAAACTGGACTTTCTGCCTCTGCCCCATTTTGCTGAAAATATGACTTTCTCATCAAAGATGACAACACCATTTATTTTCTATTTTCACTTCTGACTTAGAGAACCTAATTCATTAATTGTTCTGGTTGCTTTGTTGAAATGAAATTAGAATTTAAATCAAAGGAGAAAAAAATCTTCCTGGTAGTTTAGAGCCAACAACCTCTGATAATGGTGTCAAAAGACCTGGGTCTACTGATATACAGTAACGTGTGCATCTTGAACAATTTGAGATTGGAGATGGAGTTGGAAATGTGGGCATTCCTATTTTTCAGTTTTTCTTTCTCATGAGCTCACCCTTCTTTAACAAAAGAAGAAAATCACGAAAACTAGGGTGCTGTATTTTAAAAAGGAAATAGAAATAAAACAAAAAATCCTGAAAAGCTGCTTGAGTTCTTCTACATTTTCTGACCCTAGTAACCTCTTTTCAACAGATTTGACTCTTCAGATCCACTGTGGTTGGCAGTGTGGCCAGAATCATGGAATTTGCCAGAACTGTGGGACGCTCTGCTCCTACAGTAAGCACAGATTCCACTGCCTCAAGAACTCTGTATTGAGCTCCTGTTTTATGCAAGTTACTTTTCTTAGTTTTCAATTCCATTTTCATATTTTTTAAATCCCTGTAATTTCTTGCTTGAAAATCCCATGAACATTAAAGGGCCAGAAATATTTTCTTTGGTCACGGACACATACATAGACTTTCCAAGAAAGAAGCATATTTTTGTGAGTGTGTCTGGTTTTGGAAAATTTTCAGATAAGACTTGTCTCCATTCTCATGACTGCTCTATTTTTTTTCTGTAGTACTCATCACCTCCTAATTTACCATGCAATTTACTTATTTGTTATGTTCATTGTCTGGTAACCTTTCTCTAGAGTGTAAGCACAATGAAGACAGGGATTTTTGTTTGTTTTTAATCAATGGAATGTATTCCCAGCACCTAAAATAGTGCCTGACACATAGTAAGGGCTCAGTAAATACCTGTTGAATAAACTCACTCTCCTGCCGTAAAAATAAAAATAATAATAATAATTGGAAGTAGGCTCAGCCCAGGAGGTCAGAATTGCCAGGGCAAGGTGCATCTTGCATCTAACAGTCGATATGAAGAAATGGTCTTTGCTAGCATGTGCTTTAGTTTTGAGAGAGTTTAAGATAAATTGAAAATAGTACCCCAGCTGAGAATTTGAGAATACGTATAGTATTCATTGGCTCTTCTATGTCACTGTAACTCCTAAAGAAAAATGTCTTGCTTCTGTTGGCTGGGCAAACTAAATACTTGTGTTTTCCTCCTCTTATGATCACGTGAGACCACTTTGTGTCATGTTGGAGCTTTTCTCCTCTATCTTCAGTGCTGTATCCAAAACCAAATAATTTCTTTTAGGCTTCCCTCTTCTCAGGGTTAATTCCCTGATTTTCTACACTATAGCACCTTCTCCAGGAGTTGGAGGGAAATCTTTATTTTAGGGGTCTGACTTCTGTGTTCTTGAAATGGTTATGCAGATTGCCTGGTGATGCATACACATTTTTCACAGAATTAACTAATTAGTTAATCCATCAAACACTTCTTGAGTGTGTAAAATATCTAGTCACTGAAGAAATAAAAAAGTTACAGTGCCTGCCCTCACATGCTCATGGTCCAACCTGGGGAGATGTGTCCAAGAAATCATTATAAACAGAAATATAGTAGAAGCACAGAATGGGCTTACTTAGCCAAAACATGGGGGGAAGTGGGTAATACAGTAGAAGCTTTCAACTATATTTCCTTAAAAGTTTTCTTTTGCTTTATAAGAAAATGAAGATTCTGTTTTTATTGTATAATTTACTTTTGTAGACTTTATTGACTGCCTAGGCATCAGTACACATTTGTTGGTGGTAAATTCTATAGTCTTACACTGTTACTGATTTACTACAGTGGTTGTAACTCAGAAACTGAAATAAATGTTAATCAGCTTAATATTGATATTATTTTGTTTATTTCTTCTATGATATACTATGTCAAATATAAGAGAAGAGAAATTCATCCAGTTTGGTTCTTGTGTTTCTGTAGGGTTATCTGAAACTCACTGCACTAACAGACACCAGAAATGGGCATGTTTTTATGATCAAAGCTGATTGTTCTGGAAGTACTGCTGACTCTTATGGAAGATTTGAAATTGGTGACCGTTGGTATAGATTGATATGGATTTCAGTCTACTCATCTCTGTGCAAGAGAGATCTTACTAATTTGTGTGTGTGTTGTGTGTATGTGCCTTTATATAAAGAGGATAAGATGTTTGGTTGCCATTCACATGTTTATTTGGTGGAATGCACTGGATAGCATATTTAAACACTGGTATTTAAATAGTAAGAGTATCTCCAGTTATCAAGGAGCATCTTAAAATTATCTGACATTTCTGAAGGAAATTCATTTTAACTGTCTTTAATTAAGATTGTATCATTTAATGGGCAGAAGACCTAAATAGACATTTCTCCAAAGAAGACATACAGCTGGCCAATAGGCACATGAAGAGATGCTCAACATCACTAATTATTAGAGAAATGCAAATCAAAACCACATTGAGGTATCACCGCAGGCCAGTCAGAATGGCCATCGTTTAAAAGTCTATGAATAACAAATGCTGGAGAAGGTGTGGAGAAAAGGGAACCCTCCTACACTGCTGGTAGAAATGTAAATTGGTGCAGCCACTATGGAAAACAGTACAGAGGTTGCTTAAAAAACTAAAAATAGAATTGCCATATGATCCAGCAATCCCACTCCTGGCCATATATCTGGAGAAAACTCTAATTTGAAAAGATACATGAGCCCCAATGTTCATTGCAGCATTATTTACAGTAGCCAAGACACAGAAGCAACCTAAATGTCCATTGACAGACAAATGGATAAAGAAGATGTGGTATATATAAATAATGGAATACTATTCAGCCATAAAAAAGAATGATGTAATACCATTTGCAGCAACATGGATGGACCTAGACATTATCACACTAAGTGAAGTAAGTCAGACAGGGAAAGAGAAATATCATATGATGTCCCTGATATGTAGAATCTAAAATATGATACAATTGAACTTATTTACAAAACAGAAACAGACTTGCAGACATAGAAAACAAATTTATGGTTACCAAAGGGGAAAGGGGGTGGGAGAGGGATAAATTAGGAGTTTGGGATTAGCAGATACAAACTACTATATATAAAATAGATAAACAACAAGGTCATACTGTATAGCACAGGGAACTATATTCAATATCCTGTAATAAACCGTAACGGAAAAGAATGTGTGTGTGTGTGTTTGTGTTTGTGTGTGTGTGTGTGTGTGTGTGTGTATGTATATATAATTGAACCACTTTGCTGTATACTGGAAACTAATACAACGTTGTAAATCAACTATACTTCAATAAAAAATTTTTAAAAAGATTGTATCATTTAAAATATTTTCAATCATGTATTTGGGAGGTAGAAGCTTGGACATCATTCTTGGTGATTTTTATTTAACAATGAGGTCTTTGACTTTTCAGTGTTATTTCCAGAGGAGGCCTATCACTTAAGTCCATTACCTTAGTACCAGTCACAAGGCCACTGCTGTCCTTGTAAAAAGAGATTTTTTTTCCCTTTGTCAAAGTAGAATTTTCAAAAATTAAAAATGTGACTCATTAAAATTTGAAATGAAACCATGTTAAGGATTTTATTCAATTTATTTATTAATGAAGCAATCAGGAAGGTGGCCAAGGTAGTTCAGAGAACATTTTGAGGATCTAGGCTTTTATATGTATTTTGAACGAAGGTTAGAGTAAGAATGTTAGGTTAGATTTTAAAAGCCTGGTTAATGTCTGACAGGGCAATAAATTATAATCTTTGGTATCATCTTTTCTCTCAGAAATTATTTGTATCCCAACTGGCTGAAAATCTATAGGTTAACGTAATTTTACTAAGTCTAGGACTTTTAATCAACAGTAAACAATGAGTTGTATAAAGTACAATTTCTTTATATAATTAAATAATCCTTGGGAGGGCCTTTTAAACATCACCCTCATATAACATTGAAAGGATATGCCCCCTATGTTTTTGCTTTACCTCCACGTTTTAAATAATCTTTCTTAACATACTATATCAAAGTTTTAAAATATATGTTTCCAAACATTAACTTTTAGATTAAGATTATAGTAATCTTATTTCATTTGCAGGTAAACTAATTGAAAGAGTCACCAGACCAAAAAAACCTCTAGATTTCAACCAATGGGAGTAATGTAACATCATCTTACAGGCCTATTATGGCAAAGATTAGAAGAGAAAAAAATGTTTATCCTGTGTGAGGACTTTTTATAGATTGAACATGACCTCCTTGAAGATAGGCTTTGAAGTTAGTTCTTACCCTCCAATATCGAATCTCCAGCACCTAATTCAGAATAAGTTTGGCATTAAAAGAATTAACTCGCTGAGTTACAGTGACTAAATAAATGAGTAATAATATGTCAAAACTGAGAGAACTCGAGTTGTCTAAAATTCCTTTACATTGTATGTTTGACCAGGTGAACAACAATTGTGTGCTGGCCCCAGGATACTAATTCGACCTTCTGTCTGACTCTGAGAACACAAGGCTCAGTACCTGCAGAAACATTTTACCCATCTCATCTGGGAATGCGGACAACACGTCTTCATTGGGGAACACTACAGCAGAGTCTGGTAGGTTCTTATGCATTGTGCACTGTGGTGGACATGGGGAACAGGAGGAGCCAGAGCAGTGCTTCTCAGACGGTAAGTACGCATGAACCACCTGTGGATTTGTTAACCTGCACGTTCTGATTCACTGGGTCTGTGGTGGGGCCCAAGATTCTGCATCTCTAACAAGCCACCATGCTTAGAATAGCAAGGATTAGACTCTTACATAGTTTTATTTTACTCTGATCAAATAATGCTTATTTCTGATTGTAGATATAATATATACTGATTGCAGAAATTACTATATACTTTGGAAAGTACATAAAAGCACAAAAAAGGAGGATGTTGGTATATAATACTAATGCAGTGTTTCAATTAGATGTTAACTGTCTCCCAGCTGACTCATGGTGTCATTGTCATGCCTCACTCATTAGTAGCTTGCCATCAGTTCTCAACATTTCTTTTATGTCTTTTCTCTTCTCTTCCATGTACAGCTCAGCCCTTGGTTCCTCTTCTACCCTGCCTCCCTGTAATCAGTGTTGTTCCCTTCCCCTAGAGGCTTAAGCCAGAGGTCTACACAGGGCATTCCCTGCCAGGCTGCTGCTCTAGCCTTGCAGGTCTGATTTCAGAAGTACTTCTGGTCCTGTTTACACTCTGAAAGGCCTGGAGGCAACTTGCTTTCTCATCATGATATTACTTATCCATAGCATGTATGTTGTTTCCAGGTTTTTTTTCCTTCAGTTATAGATGTTATTATTGACATGTTAATATTTATAGATTTTATTCTTTGGTTGAATTCTTTCTTTAGGATAAATTCTCCAGATTGGGATCCTTGAGCTAATGAATCTTAATTTTGTATTACTTTTACTACCTATTGCGATATTATTTTTAGAAAAGGTTAAGCACGTTACCCCCAATATATCAGTTATACTGTAACCTTACCACATTTGGTGTTATCACAGCAAAAAGAAATGTGGTTTATATGTTAATTTACTTGTTATGAAATGATGCCTTGAGCTTCCTTTAATTTACATTACTGTGATTACTGTCCAGGATTATTTATTTCCTTTTGTGTAACCTGATTTAAAAAAAAATCTGCTTGATACTTTTTCCATTTTGAGCTAACTGTGCATTAACAGTTCTATCAATTATCTTCCGATCTTCTATTCAAGAATCTGATGAAATTTAAATTTTATGGGAGTCTTTTAAAATATAATTTTGACTCGGCTTCTTTCTGTTACATCCTAAGCGCTCCTTGCCTTTGTTTTAGCTTCTGTGAAAAGGACAATAACAGCATACAAAAAAATAGTTGAGGTATTAATTTTCTTAAGACATTTGCAAACTAATATGCAAGTGGCCAAACTCGGTGGGTTTCCTTAAAAGAAAATAAAATTAGCAATTCTCATATTTTGTCGTCAGAACTTTTCATGAATATATTTTTCTATGTTCAAAAAGTACTACATTGTAGTAATTTATAGTTTTATTCTCTATTGCCACCTAGCAAATTATCTCTTTTCTCAAGGAAAGAGAATGCTTAGCAAAATTGAAAAGTTAAACATATAGATGGATTTAAAGTCCACAATAAGAGAGTGACAGACAGAGCAAGAATCAAGTTACTTTATTATTATTATTTTTAAAATTTTTATTGGAGCATAGTTGATTTATAATGTTGTGTAGTTTCAGGTGTACAGCAAAGTGAATCAGTTATGCATATACATATATCCACTCTTTTTTAGAGTCTTTTCCCATATAGGTCATTACAGAGTATTGAGTAGAGTTACCTATGCTATATGGTAGGTCCTTATTAGTTATCTATTTTATATATAGTAGTGTGTATATGTCAATCCCAACCTTCCAATTTATCCGTCCCCCCACCCCTTACCCACTGGTAATCATAAGTTTGTTTTCTACATCTGTAATTCTACTTCTGTTTTGTAGATAAGTTCATTTGTACCTTTTTTTAAGATTCCATATATAAGCGATAGCATATGATATTTGTCTTTCTCTGTCTGACTGACTTCACTCCGTATGACAATCTCTAGGTCCATCCATGTTGCTGCAAATAGCATTATTTTTTTCTTTGTATGGCTGAGTAGTATTCCATAGTATATATGTACCACATCTTTTTTGTCCATTCCTCTGTTGATGGACATTTAGGTTGCTCCCATGTCCTGGCTATTGTAAATAGTGCTGCAGTGAACATTGGGGTGCATGTACCTTTTCAAATTATGGTTTTCTCTGGATATATGCCCAGGAGTGGGATTGCTGGATCATATGGTAGCTCTATTTTTAGTTTTTTAAGGAACCTCCATGTTGTTCTCCATAGTGGCTGTACCAGTTTACATTCCCACCAACAGTGTAGGAGAGCTCCTTTTTTTCCACACCCTCTCCACCATTTGTTGTTTATAGATTTTTTGGTGATGGCCATTCTGACTGGTGTAAGGTGATACTGCATTGTAGCTTTGATTTGCATTTCTCTAATAATTAGTGATGTTGAGCATCTTCTCATGTGATTTTTAGCCATCTGTATGTCTTCTTTGGAGAAATGTCTATTTAGATCTTGCACCCATTTTTTGATTGGGTTGTTTGTTTTTTTGATATTGAGCTGCATGAGCTGTTTGTATATTTTGGAGATTAATCCCTTGTTGGTTGCTTCATTTGCATATATTTTATCCCATTCTGAGGGCTGTCTTTTTGTTTTGTTTATAATTTCCTTTGCTGTGCAAAAGATTTTAAGTTTAATCAGGTCCCATTTGTTTATTTTTGTTTTTATTTTCATTACTCCAGGAGGTGGATCGAAAAGGGTCTTGCTGTGATTTATGTCAAAGAGTGTTCTGCCTACCAGGTTCCTTTAAATGGATCAAAATCTTTAGTCACAGACACAGTCCCCAAATCACTTATTATCCCTTATTGAAATTATAGTTTTTATGGAATTCCAGCTGGAATTTGTATTCTCTTTTCTTGGCTCCCATACGCCTTTATTTATATCCTTATTGGAGTGTATGTTTTGTTGCCTCATTCATTTTTATATTTTCTTATTGAACTGCAAACTCCTTGAGGATAGAGATTGAGTCTTTTTCTTCTTTCCTTAAGCAAGCTCAATACTTTGTGTATTGTAGATGTTTAATAAGTGTTCGTTGGTTTGAACATGATCTCAGAGCTGCTCTTAGTGTTGAAAGGAAACAGAACAGAGGAGGTACTAACCTGTAGTTTCTGCAATATGCTGTCCTTCAACAAATGACAGGTTAGCAGTTTTGACTTAAGGTAAATTTCTATTACCAAACAGATGTTTGTAATAGAAAGAATGAAGTGATCTTCAAGCCCTTAGGAAAGAATGAAGTGATATTTAAGAACTAACTGAGTTTCACTAAGAGCAAGATAGGTTAAAGCAGCCTCTAACTAGAGTAGTCTAGAGAAGCCCTGGATCAAGAGGAAGCTCTCCTTATCCTGATGGAGTAGGCATTCTTCTTCCTGGTCACCCTAAGATTAGAATGACTCAGACCACCAAACCCCTGGAAATTCTTTGCTTGGAACACCTGGTGGCCCTAAAGCCTCCCTTGGAACCCTATTGCAAGGTCAAATAGTTGCTTGAGCCTAGCGTGCATGCTGAAATTAGAAATCATCCTTATATAATTCTGAAAAATTGTGGAATACACAGGAGATTCATTTACTAGTTGAACTAGTATACTAGTCACTTAGATGTCCCATTGGCAAAGTCTATGTGAAGATCCTCAGCTTTCTTCATGTTTCAGGCACCTTTAAAACTTAACCACAGTGACCTGAAATTTCTGGTTATCTTACTGCATCAGGTCCAAAATCTGAATTATGTGGTACCATGTAGGACCTGAGCTAGCTAGCCCAGGGTTTATGCTACCCTCTGTCAATTCCTGAGTATCCTGGAGGAGAACACAGTTCTCATTATAATAAATATCTATGCCAAAACAGACCACTAAGTTCTTTGTGCTGGTTCATCTTTAGTTTTTCCAGTCAACCCTACTTTTCTTGAGATAATTTTTTTTCTAACCTTCCCACTCATGTGTCTGAGAGAGGGCCACATTTGTAACTTGTAATTTTTAAGACCTTATAAGTTCATGTCCATCTATCAATAAGCCAAGTGGAGTATTTAAAGGAGTCACTGGGAAGTACTATTGATACTGTGCCTTTAATATGGGTAAAATGACAGGTTACGTAGCTCCCAAATGCAGCGTTAATGAACAACAGGTAGTTAAATCAGTCCACACATCTTTCATGGTAGTTATGTCCTTAAATCTTAGTTCTGTACTGTATCTAGAGCCATCCTGACTCTGGCCATTGGTCAAGGAATTTCAGTTCACAAGAAGGATTTATAGGATACCACATGAGGGGCTGCTAGTAGGCCTCAATTGACATAGCATTGCTCACCAGTAGAAAGCATCCCATAGGCAACCTAGACTCACTCAGCTCCCATGTAATCTGTATCACCTGACCCTTCAAGAACATTGAAGACTGCATTCTGAACTTTTCCTGAGTCACTGAAGTTATAAAGGTTGCTACCTTTCTACTACTACTACTTCATCTGTTCATGTTCTCTCTGTCTTTCACTGGTCTTTACCATCCCTTTATGACCATACCCAGTCCATGGGGCATTACCATGCTGCCAGGACTTTCAGGATGTGCTCCACAAATAGCCTCCACCAGGGCTTGTTCCAGTGCCAAGCCAAGGAGAAAGGCTGGACACCATAGGAGTTCATAGGAACGTGAGGTCAAACAAGCTTTCTTAGGGGCAGGATCTCAGACCGGACAAGAAAGGGACACCCCTTGCCTTATCCCAAGGTTACGGTATCTAGGAATGAGTAGGAAGGGAGAAGGGGGTGTTCTATGCAGCCTGGTGCTTTTAAACTCTCATATCTGCCCCTAAGCCACACATGAGCACACATAAAAATGGCTCTCTGATGTCTTTTCATTTTTCATGGACCCCATTAATTTATGGCCTTCTATGTCTTATATGACTTCTGGTCTTCTAGCTTTCCACTTCGTATTTCATTCCTTGAACTGATGCTTAGCACCCCTTCTCCAGTTTTGACCTGTTACTTTCCTTATTTGATTCTGATTTGGACTTTTCTTCTGACCAAGTGATTATCATGATTTTGAGAAAATACCTTGTTTATTCTAGTCTACTAATCTAGAATCCATGTTGGAAGGGCACATCCCCTACTACCATAACAGAAAAACTTTCCCTGTTGCCTAGCATCTTGCGTTTGTCCAAACCTGGGAAAAATACTCTTATTGCTAGAGAAACTTATAATAATATTAATCACACAATGACAATTGCTAACAAAATTCATTTTTCCATGGACATTTTTCTACTGCATGTTCTGGCCTGGGCACTGTATTCTAGGTTGGAAATAGAGAAGTGTAAGCAGAAATGAAAAAATTCAAGAGAGGAAGATAAAGTTGGATATATCTTTCAGAAAATAAAACAAAAAGAAAAAGAGATAGAAAATAGAAAAAAGGTAAAGTTAGAGCATGAATCTAAGAGCCTGCATTTAACTAGCAGGAATTCAGAAAAAAAGTGGAGACTGAGGACCTAATTATTAAAGAAAAGCTCCTAGACTAAGATGAGTTTCCAGATTGAGAGTAAGTTCCATTACCCAGCAAAATGAAAGGAAAAAGAGCACACCAAGGCACATTACTGTGAAACCTCCAAACATGGGAAAGATCCTAAAAGCTTCCAGTGGTGGAGAATAAAACAAGTTACATATAAAAGAATGTGCTCTAGAGTGAAATTAGCATCAAATTGTCAGTTTATCAAATTATCTCACTGGAAGCTAGAATAAAGGGTTTCTCAGACATGAAGTAAGTGCGGGAGGACCCACTCTGTAGTGCTCCAGAGTGAGGAAGCCAGAACAAGGATTACAGAGTGAGACTCTGCCTTAACATGTTAATGGCCTGTGATAGTCAATGATGAAATTATGATCATCTAACACAAACCTATGCAATATTGAATAGAATTATATAGGGGAATCTTCTTGAGGGATTGCTAGACTATTTAATGTAAAATCTAACTAGACAATAAGATGCCATTATGACAATAAATACCATTTTATTCTTTAAATTAGTAGACAGGAAGCTGTCTGGCATAGGCAAAAAAAGTGGGTCAGAAATCTAGAAGGTTTTTGTTTTAGTTAAAAAAAAAAATCTTAACAGAGCCCTGCCTTCCTTTAGAGAAGGGGGGTTACTTAAAAAGTATATACAAGGTCTGGTAAACTTGAGGCCTCTTCATTTATTGAAATCAAAATTTGAAAGCTCAAAATTTGACAAAATTCTCAAAAGCATCATAGACAAGTAGACACAATCCTTTTTTCCTAGAGGTTAAAATCATATATGCTTGAAAAAAATCACTGTGCACTTAAGTGTCAGTTCATTTAGCTACCTTATGTTAGAGGAAAACCCATACAAATAAATATAGGAAGAACCTGTCTCAAATAATTTATTCAACTCATTAAATAATCAAGGAATAGTAAGAGGATAAAAGCTGGTTGAAAGAGCATTTTTGAGAACAAAGTATGTTTGATCCACTAGGAAAGGAATTTTGAAATAAGTTTGCTGAATTAGAAATAAAATTGATTAATATTCTACAGGGTATTGAAACTATAACCTTTTCTGTCAGACAGACATCTTAAATGATATTATTAAATTATTAACTTTACTTCTGATATAACTTACACATATATTACCTGCAACTTTAGTTCTTTTTTTTTTAACATCTTTATTGGAGTATAACTACTTTACATTGGTGTGTTAGTTTCTGCTTTATAACAAAGTGAATCAGTTATACATATACATATATCCCCATATCTCTTCCGTCTTGTGTCTCCCTCCCTCCCACCCTCCCTATCCCACCCCGCTAGGTGGTCACAGTGCACCGGGCTGATCTCCCTGTGCTATGCGGCTGCTTCCCACTAGCTATCTAGTTTACATTTGGTAGTGTATATATGTCCATGCCACTGTCTCACTTTGTCCCAGCTTACCCTTCCCCCTCCCCGTGTCCTCAAGTCCATTCTCTAGTAGGTCTGCGTCTTTATTCCCGTCTTGCCCCTAGGTTCTTCATGACCTTTTTTTTGTTGTTTTTTAGATTCCATATATATGTGTTAGCATATGGTGTTTGTTTTTCTCTTTCTGACTTACTTCACTCTGTATGACAGACTCTAGGT
>NC_041233.1:36517307-36518271 GCF_002837175.3 Physeter macrocephalus | reverse complement strand
CATACAAATTGTGAAATTTTTTGTTCTAGTTCTGTGAAAAATGCCAGTGGTAGTTTGATAGAGATTGCATTGAATCTTTAGATTGCTTTAGGTAGTATAGTCATTTTCACAATGTTGATTCTTCCAATCCAAGAACATGTTATATCTTTCCATCTATTTGTATCATCTTTAATTTTTTTCATCAGTGTCTTATAATTTTCTGCATACAGGTCTTTTGTCTCCTTAGGTAGTAGTTCTTTACTTCAGTTATTATTTATAACTAATTGTGCTGTACCTCCCAAACTGTTTGACACTGTAGGGCTTCATCAAGTTTGAAAGCCTTTGAAAGGGCAGTGGGATTGAAATTAGGGGAATTTAAGATAGTCTCTGAAAATCCACAACAGGACTCAGTGGTGAATACAGTCAGAGATGATTGGTTGCAAAGAGAGGAGACTTTTTGGGAAGCTCCTTAGAATTCCATTTTATGGATGCATCTTAACTTACCAACTGTCCTATAATTGAAGGACATTTTTTCCCCCAATTTTTATTGCCACAATGGTACTAAAAGAAATATCCTTGTTCTTTGATCAGTTTTTACATGTGTGAGTATTTCTGTATGAGAAATCTAGATGAGGAATTTCTGGTTAAAATTAATGCACATTTAAAGGAAGTTGATACTATTTCAATTTACATTCCCTTTAATCTATTTCCCTAAACCCTCATTAGCAGTGAATTTTATCCATTTTAGTAATTTTTCTCAACTGATGAGTCAAAGTGATATCATACTGTTTTAATGTACATTTTCCTGAATGCTAGCAAGGTGGTCATCTTTTTTGTTTATTGGTTATTTCCATTTCACATGAATTTTCTGTTCATATCTTCTGCTTTTTTTTCTACTAGTTTTTTTTTTTTGCTATTGAGATTTTTTTAAATTTTTTTTTATTGGAGTATAATTGCTTTACAATGTTGTGTTAGTTTCTGCTGT
>NC_041233.1:36473948-36516410 GCF_002837175.3 Physeter macrocephalus | reverse complement strand
AGTCATTTTCACAATGTTGATTCTTCCAATCCAAGAACATGTTATATCTCTCCATCTATTTGTATCATCTTTAATTTTTTTCATCAGTGTCTTATAATTTTCTGCATACAGGTCTTTTGTCTCCTTAGGTAGTAGTTCTTTACTTCAGTTATTATTTATAACTAATTGTGCTGTACCTCCCAAACTGTTTGACACTGTAGGGCTTCATCAAGTTTGAAAGCCTTTGAAAGGGCAGTGGGATTGAAATTAGGGGAATTTAAGATAGTCTCTGAAAATCCACAACAGGACTCAGTGGTGAATACAGTCAGAGATGATTGGTTGCAAAGAGAGGAGACTTTTTGGGAAGCTCCTTAGAATTCCATTTTATGGATGCATCTTAACTTACCAACTGTCCTATAATTGAAGGACATTTTTTCCCCCAATTTTTATTGCCACAATGGTACTAAAAGAAATATCCTTGTTCTTTGATCAGTTTTTACATGTGTGAGTATTTCTGTATGAGAAATCTAGATGAGGAATTTCTGGTTAAAATTAATGCACATTTAAAGGAAGTTGATACTATTTCAATTTACATTCCCTTTAATCTATTTCCCTAAACCCTCATTAGCAGTGAATTTTATCCATTTTAGTAATTTTTCTCAACTGATGAGTCAAAGTGATATCATACTGTTTTAATGTACATTTTCCTGAATGCTAGCAAGGTGGTCATCTTTTTTGTTTATTGGTTATTTCCATTTCACATGAATTTTCTGTTCATATCTTCTGCTTTTTTTTCTACTAGTTTTTTTTTTTTGCTATTGAGATTTTTTTAAATTTTTTTTTATTGGAGTATAATTGCTTTACAATGTTGTGTTAGTTTCTGCTGTACAACGAAGTGAATCAACCATATGTATACATATATCCCCTCCCTCTTGGACCTCCCTTGCATCCCCCCCCACTCCACCCATCTAGGTCAGCACAGAGCACCGAGCTGAGCTTCCTGTGCTATACTGCAGGTTCCCACTAGCTATCTGTTTTACACATGGTAGTGTATTAATGCCAAACCTAATCTCCCAAGTCATCCCACCTTCCCTTCCCCCCATGTGTCTGCACATACGTTCTCTACATCTGTGTCTCTATTCCTGCCCTGGAAATAGGTTCATCTGTACTATTTTTTTACATTCCACATATGTGCATTAATATACAATATTTGTTTTTCTCTTTCTAACTTACTTCACTCTGTATGACAGACTCTAGGTTCATCCACATCTCTACAAATGACCCAATTTCGTTCCTTTTTATGGATGAATAATATTCCATTGTATATATGTACCACATCTTCTTTATCCATTCATCTGTCAGTGGACATCTAGGTTGTTTCCATGACCTGGCTATTGTAGATAGTGCTGCAGTGAGCATTGGGGTACATGTGTCTTTTTGAATTATGGTTTTCTCAGGGTATATGCCCAGTAGTGGGATTGCTGGGTCATATGGTAGTTCTATTTTTAGTTTTTTAAGGAACCTTCCTACTGTTCTCCACAGTGGCTGTATCAATTTACGTTCCCACCAACAGTGTAAGAGGGTTCCCTTTTCTCCACACCCTCTCCAGCATTTATTGTTTGGATTAGTGATGTTGAGCATCTTTTCATGTGCCTCTTGGCCATCTGTATGTCTTCTTTGGAGAAATGTCTATTTAGATCTTCTGCCCATTTTTTGACTGGGTTGTTTGTTTTTTTGATATTGAGCTGCATGAGCTGTTTGTATATTTTGGAGCTTAATCCCTTGTCGGTTGCTTCGTCTGCAAATATTTTCTCCCATTCTGAGGGCTGTCTTTTTGTCTTGTTTATGGTTTCCTTTGCTGTGCAAAAGCTTTTAAGTTTAATTAGGTCCCATTTGTTTATTTTTGTTTTTATTTTCATTACTCAAGGAGGTGGGTCAAAAAAGATCTTGCTATGATTTATGTTAGAGAGTTCTTCCTGTGTTTTCCTCTAAGAGTTTTTAGAGTGTCTGGTCCTACCTTTAGGTCTGTAATCCATTTTGCATTTATTTTTGTGTATGGTGTTAGGGAGTGCTCTAATTTCATTCTTTTACATGTAGCTGTCCAGTTTTCCCAGCACCACTTATTGAAGAGGCTGTCTTTTCTCCATTGTATATTCTTGCCTCCTTTGTCATAGATTAGGTGACCATAGGTGTGTGGGTTTATCTCTGGGCTTTCTATCCTGGGTTGCTTTTTTTTTTTTTTTTTTTTTTAGTTTGTAGGTTTTATATATTACAGCTAATCTTATCTTTAGTATGTAAGTCAAAGATCTCCCAGGCTCTAGATTGTCTTTTTTTTTTTGTATTTTTATTGAAATGTTTCTTCTGACTTTGTTTTCAGTTAACTAATATTCTGTTTAGCTGTATGCAATCTGCTGTTAAAAATTCACCACTGATGTCTTAGTTTCAGTATTAGTCTTTCTATTGTGTTCCTTTCAAACCATAGAAGTCTTTCTTCAGTTTCTTTCCTAGATTTTCATTCATCTTTTATGCCTTAAACATAGAACATTTAAAGTCTGTATTTGTTAATGCCAGTATCTAGAACTGCTATCTGTCTGTTTCTATTATCTGTTATTTCTCTGGCTTCAATGTTGAGGATGTATCGGATGGATAGTAAGAGTGAAAATAGCAGGCTTGTTAAGAGGCTGTGGCAGTAATTAAGACACATGGTGACAAATTGGACAATGGTTGTGGCATTAGAAAAGGAGAGTAACATTCAAGAGGTCAAAACAGCAAGGTTGCTCTCATAGGTGGGGAAGGGAGGTAGCTCTGCTTCCTAGACAAGGGAATGATATATGTACATTATTTGGGATTGCCCTATAAAGAAGATTTGTTTCTACTCTCCTACTTATTTATTTATTCAGTCATTTGTTTATATCAGTATGGACTCAGTATATGTATTTTGTACTTTATATTATAATCTAGTTGTTATGTTATTTACTTTGTTCAAGTTGTTCTAGTCTGGGTCCTTGAGAGCTCTTTCAGGTTGACTCCTGGGTCCCTTTGACATAACCCATCCTTTTGTTTTTTGACCACCTTATTGCATTACAAGATACTCCAGGCTTATCTTGCATTTCCTCCTGTCCCAGCCCTAGATGCAGCCATTTCTCCTAAGAACTTAGTTTTCTCCTATTGGATAATAACATTTAGAAATCAAGATATGGACACTGGGCATGTTTGTTGCTGATGTAGTATCACTGTTTCTAGGCTCTGGATATTTTTTTAAAATAAATTGAAAAATAATCACATGGTTTAATGGAATAAATATTTCTTGAGAAATGTAAATGAAGAAAATTAATTCTGAAAACTCAAATAGTAGTAACCAACTTACTAAATGCTGACCCTGTGTCAAGTGCTGTGCTGAGCACTTCATGTATATCTTGTTTAATCATTGCGACATCCTTGTGACATAGGTACTGTTAGTATTTCTGTTCTGTAGATAAGGAAACTGAGGAACAGAGAGTGTAGGGAACTTGGCCTAGATCACATCAAGTGACAGAACTGGGATCAAAGCAGACGCAACAGGAGGGAGGCCATCTACATGCCAAGGAGAGATGCCTCGGAAGAAACCAAACCTGCTGGAACCCTTGATTTTGTACTTCCAACCTGCAGGACTGTGAGAAAATAAATTTCTATTGTTTAAGCCACCCAGTCTGTGATATTTTTTTATGACGGCCCTAACAAACTAATACAGTAGTGTTTACCTCATAAAATGAGGTGAGAAGTGTTTCCTTCTTTTCTATTTTTTTGAAAGTTGGTGTAGAATTGGTATTTTTTCCATAAATGTTTTGGATTTGACAGTGAAACTCTTTGGGCCTGGTGTTTTCTTTGTGGGAGAGTTTTAAATTATGAATTCAGTTTCTTTACTAGCTATAGGGCTATTCAGATTATGTGTTTCTTTTTGGGTGAGCTGTGGTAGATTGTGACTTCCAAATTATTTGTTCATTTCATCTAAGTTGTCAAACTTACTAACTTAAAGTTATTCATAATATTTCTTTAATATCCTTTAAATTTCTATTGAAAGTATTACAAGGTCTTCCCTTCCATTCCTGAGATTGCTAGTTTGTTTCTTCATCTGTCAAGATACTTACCAATTTTATTGATCTTTTCAATGAACCAGATGTTGGTTCCATTTTCTTTTTCTCCTTATTTGATTTCTGTTCTAACCAACATATCCATTTTTCTGCTTCTTTAAATTTAATTTTTTCTTCTTTTTCTAACTTCTTAAGGTAGAAGTTTAGTTCATGGATTTTAGGCCTTTCTATTTTTTTCATAGAAGTATCCAGTGCTGTACATTTACAAAAACATTACTTTTGCTCCCTCTTTAAAATTTCAATGTGCTGTTTTAGTCACCTTCATGAAGTTTAAGGTATTTTCTAGATTCCCTGTGATTTCTTCTTTGACTCATTGGTTAAATAGAAATTTGTTGTTTAGTCTCCAAATATTTGGAGATTTACCATATATCTTATTATTACTGGTTTCTAGTTTCATTGTGATTTGAGGATATTTACATGATATATTTTATAATTTATATGATAAACTCTGTATTATTTAATAGCTTAGACATTTATTAAAAATTGTTTTATGACCTAGTATGTGATCTTTGAGAATGTTCCATGTGTGCTTGAATGGGTATTCTGTTGTTTTAGGGTGAAGTGTCTATTCTTTTAAATTAGGACAATGTGAATTATAGGGCGTTTCAAGTCTTCCATGTCTTTACTAATACTTTTTTCTATTTGTTATGTCAGTTGCTGAAAGAGAATTTTGTGGATATGTGTCTTTCTCCTTTCAATTCTGTTGGTATTTACTTCATGTAATTTGAAGTTTTGCTATTAGTTATATACATATTTTGAATTGTTATATTTCTAATGAATTAACTTCTTTATCATTATGTTATGTCCCTCTTTATCCCTGATAACATTCTTTGTTCTGAAGTCTAGTTTTATAGTAATCTAGCCATTCCAACTTTCTTTTACTAGTGTTAACATGGTATCTCTTTCCCCTTTTTCTTCTTTTAAAGTTTGCTGAATATCTGTTCAGTCTCCTCCCCCCACGGGCCCCTCATGCGTCATTTTTGGATAGTTTCTATTGCTATCTGTTGGTATATACTTATCTTTTCTTCTCTGCTTATCTGCTATTAATTCCATTCGGTTCATGTATTGTTCATTTCATTTCTAGAAGTTCCATTTGGATCTCATTTTTACACTTTACATTTCTCTTCTCATTACATGATGTTTTCTTTACTTCCTTGAACACCTTTATAAAAGTTATAATAGCTTGTTAAAGGTTCTTGTTTACAGATTTCATCATCTGCTATTTCTAAGTGTATTTCTATTAATTGACTTATCTGGTTATGGGCCATATTTTCCTGTTTCTTTACATGCCTTTTAACTGTTGACAAGATGATGGACATTGTGAATTATACAATTTGGGGTTCTGAATTTTTTTTTTTTGTATTCCTATATAAAAGTTAAGTATTTTCTGCCTTGCAGTTATGTTACTTGAAGTTTGGGTAACTTGATCCTTTTTGAGGCTTGCTGTTAAACTTTTTGTAGGTGGTCCAGAGTAGCTTTTATTCTGAGGATAACTTAGTTTTACTACTAGGAGGTATCTTTTTTGTGCACTCTCTCCAGTGCCCCCATGTTTTACAAGTTCTTATTCTCGCTGTGAGAACATACACGTTCCTAGCCCTTACTAATCTCTAGGAATTTTCTGGCTTGCTGCTTTCCAGTGACTCTTCCTGGGTGTCAGGGATTGTCCTCTACATAAAAGCAGATCCATATTCTGTAAAGGACATGAGAGGATTTCTTTGCCAATATTCAGACTTCTCTTGTTCTGTACAGCTAGCTCCCTTCTCTCTGATATTTTGCCCTACAAATTCTATCTGCCCTAATCTTCTGAAGTTTGACCTCTTTCTTCTCAACTCAGTGAAAGAAAGATCAGACTCTCAAGGTTTCTTTCCCTGATCTCTAGCCTGGAAACTCCTTGAGGTCTTAATCTGGGGTAATCATAAGGCTCACATCATTTGTTTTCCCTCTTTCAGAGATCATAGTCTGTTGTACAACATCTGAAAATTGTCATCACATGTATTTTGTCCTATTTTCTGGTTGTGAATAAATTTTGCAGCAGTAAATCCCTCATGGGCAGAAGTGAAAGTCAGTGGTAGGTTATTCTAATTTTCATTTCTTTGTTTATTAGGTGATGGTGGACATTTTTTTCATACCATTATTGGCCTTTATGTTTTCTTCTTCTATGAGTTGCTTGTTTATAGTTCTTCTAGACATTTTTTCCCCCTTGTAACTGGCCTCCCTAGAATTTGAAGCTCCTTCTTAGGTTTGGAGAGCTCCCTGTCCTTTAAATCTTGGTATGAGGCAATATTGGCAGTGATATCCAAAGTCAAGGACTTTAGAAAGATATGGTGCAGTTTTAGCATTCAGCATCAGGAGTGTTAGATGTGCACCCCACAGCATTCAGAGGACAATATCTTATCACTCAGCTTTTTTGGTGGTTAAAGGAGTTTCCCAGAGGACATGTGGTAAATTTTCTTTATTCTTCAATCAGCGATAGTTGGTTGCTTTTCATATTGAATTTTAAGAATTCTCTATATATCCTAGATAAATTCTGTCATCTGTTGTATCACTTTTCCCTGGTAAATGCTTATTTTTTGTTGATAGTGTCTTTTAATTGAATATTCAAACATCAATATTTTCTTATACCATAATTTGTGCTTTCATAATTCCAGAATCCATCCCTAACCTGAGATAACAAAAATAGCCTCTTTTATTTTGCATATTTTGGTCTTTGATCTTACGCTGTGAGAAAGGGATATGATCTTTTTTTTCTGGTAGGAAAGCCAATTGTCCCAACCCCACTTATTTTAGTACTTTCCCCACTCTGATCTACATTGCCATCATTATCAAATGGCAGGTGCTCTTATGTGCTTGATTGAGACTGTTTTTGAATCCCAGTTCTCTTTTATTGATCTACTTTTCCATCCCTACACGAATTCACACTGTTTTGATTACTCTAGCTTATAATAAGTATTGATATCTTATAGGGCAAATGCCCTCTCTCTGTTCTACTCTTCCAGAGTTGTCTTTCCTGTTCTTAGATTTCTGTTTTCTAGTTTTCTACACACATACATACGTACACACAAATACACCCACACATCCTGCTTGAATTTTGAGTAGATTCTCATTGAATCTATGGATTACTTTAGAAGATACTTAGCATTATTATGATAGGAGTTTTTGCCTATATGAATATAGATTATTTATTCTATTTTTTGTAGCTTTCACCAAAATTTTGCCATTTTCAGTATATATTTTTGGTTTGATTTATTTCTAGTTACCTTATATTTTTATTTCTATTGTGAATGACATTTTTTTTTGACATATTTTCTTTTGTTGCAGTATCTGGATGGTTATTGTTGGCCTATGGAATGTTTCTAATTTATTGATCTTGTGTCATCTCTTCTGTCAGACTTTTTTATTATTTCTAGTGTTTGACCATGGAGTCTCTTTAATTTTCTATGTAGACAATTACAATATTTGCAAATAACAGTTAACTTGCTTTTTTTCCAATCCTTATGGCTTTTGTTTTTCTTCCTTCTTTCTTTTCATTGCTTGGGCCCTGTATCTTATACAATGTTAAATAAGTAGTAGGCTTTCCTGTATTTTCTTTAAAACAGTGAGAATGTTTCTAAAGCTTTACCATTAAGGATAATGTTGGCTCAATATTTTGATTAGATAACCTTGTCTATAAGTTAAAGAAGTTTTCTTCTATTTCTACCTTGAAAGATTATTGAATTTTTCAGATGATTTTTCTTTATATATTCAGATGATAATATGATTTCTGTCTCTTATTCTGTTAACATTTGTTAATATGCCAATTTACATTGATAGATTTTTATGAAACTGAGTATACTTTGAATTCTTGAGATAAATCTTAGTCTATGCATTTTTTCCACTGCACCATTTAGTAATATTTTATTTAGGACTTTTGCATCTATGGTCATTTTTGAGTTTGTCTTACAATTTTTCTTACTCGTATTTTACATGTTTGGTTTTCATGTGAGGATTTACTAACCTTTCAATATAAATTAAATACCTTTACTTAAAAAAATTCTCTAAAACAGTTTGCATAAGGAAGAGATTTTTGCTCGTTGGAAGTTTGGTAAAATCTCATCTGGAAGTCTGTTTGGGTCCAGATGCCTTTTTCCTCCTTGGTGTGAGACTTTTGATTATTGGTTTAACCTTTTAAATAGTTATTATACTATTCAGGCTTTCTGTATATTCTTGAGTAGATTTTGATAATTTATAATTCTATAAAAGTTTCCATTTTATCAAATTTGTCTAATTGTAATTTCTTATTAGTTCTTAAAATGATAGTTGGATTTGTGGTTGTGCCTTTTTTTCATTTTGATATTATTGAGTTGTGAAAGAGTTTTGTATATTTTTAAGTCTTTGATTTCAAAGAACCAGTCTTGGATTTTGTTGATTATTCTATTGTTTTATCTTATTTTCTATTTGCTGTTTTTCTTTATGATATCTTTCTTTCTATTTTGGGGGGTTTCCTCAGTTATTCTTGGCCTTTGTGATTGAATATGAAACTAATTTTTGTCATTTTTTTTTTGTCTTTTTAAAAATGTTTTTAAAACTATACATTTCCGGGCTTCCCTGGTGGTGCAGTGGTTGAGAGTCCGCCTGCTGATGCAGGGGACACGGGTTCGTGCCCTGGTCCGGGAGGATCCCACATGCCGCGAAGCGGCTAGGCCCGTGAGCCATGGCCGCTGAGCCTGCATGTCCAGAGCCTGTGCTCCGCAACAGGAGAGGCCACAATAGTGAGAGGCCTGCACGGCAAAAAAAAACACAACCAAAAAAACAAACAAAAAAACTATACATTTCCCCTTTAAACACTGCTTTAGCTATTTCACGTTAGTTTTGATATGTTGTCTTTTCATTGATATTTCTTACTATATACTTAGAAAATTAACTCATATGTTGTAATAGTTCATAATTTCTATTTGATTTCCTTTTGGGCACATTAAGAAATGCAGTTTTTAGTTTCTAAAGTACTTGTTTACTATATTTTTACTATACTTTTTATTGTTGATTTTTTAATATGCTATGTCATAAATTTCTAAATCATAATATTCAAGGCTGCCACGATATAAGAAACAGTACTCTGAGTGCTCAATTCTAAGATCAGAGAAAAATATCTCCCTTGGCTACTATATGAAATATTCTGTGCAGTGAAATTAACAGAGTAATTAACAAAAATCTTAAAATAAAACCAACAAAGAGTTTCCTAGGGATGATTCATATTACATTCTTCAATAAAGTCTAAAACAACTTTTTATGTACATTAACATATTACTAATTTATTTATTATTAACAATGCAAGATGTAAAAATGAGTCACATAACATACTATTCTTTATCCAGGAAGGAGACTCTGAAATACAGAAAAATTGAATTCTTTAGATCCCAATGCATAGGTTCTGTAGGTGGTATATATTTAGAATTTACTTGAAGGGTATTTTCTTTTTTTTAAAAAATAAATTTATTTATTTTATTTATTTATTTTTGGCTGCATTGGGTCTTTTTTGCTGCACGTGGGCTTTCTCTAGTTGTGGGAGTGGGGGCTACTCTTCGTTGTGGCGCACGGGCTTCTCATTGCAGTGACTTCTCTTGTTGCAGAGCACAGGCTCTAGGTGCACAGGCTTCAGTAGTTGTGGCTCGTGGGCTCTAGAGCACAGGCTCAGTAGTTGTGGTGCATGGGCTTAGTTGCTCCACGGCATGTGGGATCTTCCCGGACTAGGGATTGAACCCATGTCCCCTGCATTGGCAGGAGTATTCTTAACCACTGCACCACCAGGGAAGCCCAAGGGTACTTTCTTGAATAATATGGAAGTAGGAACAAACGGACTGCTCAAAAATCCACTTTCTGAGGATGATCCTAGAAGAAGGATCATGTTTGCTATGTTATTTTTTCAAAGCAGGGAGAACAATGATTAATATAGGAGATAAAGATGAGCTGACTAAAACAGGAAAAGTAGGTGAAAATTCCCCTCATGTAGCTTGGCTTTTCTCACTAAGGCTCAAACTGTCCTTCTCTGTCGCCCTTTGCATTTGATCAGTTCTTTCCTTTTCTTTGTTCAGGAAAAGATCGGAAGGGAGAGGACTCTGATATGAAAAACCTGGATCTATGTTTGCCTACATCGTATCATGACAACTTGCCTTCATCAAGTCATGACAGCTTGCCTTCATCAAGTCAGGAAACGACACCTATATCAGTGAATTGTGAGGTAAAACTAGAAGAAGAGGGATCTCTGCTAATTAACTATGGCTGATACCTAAATCACTGACTAAATTCTAAAGAATAGATGTCTAACTTATTCTCCTTACTGCAATGATTTCTCAATTCTGTGTCACTCTGATATTGAAGATGACCAAAACAGGGATTTGGAAGAGTGGGACTTTTGCAACTGAAGAAAACCCCTTTCACTGTTCTTTTGGAAATTTTACTTACTTTACCGTCTATTTTATTTTGTGCTGCTAATAGAGACACAAAATAAATTTCACATAAAATTTGAAGCACCTTTAGGTATATTGATGATAGAATTTTTAATTGATAGGGACAGCATGGTGCAGTGTCTCCAAACTATGGAATAGTAGATGGCTGTGAAAAAATCTGGGGCAAAATCCTCACCTTAATATATTACTTTCCTTGTGAAGATACTGCCAGTGTTAGAGCACAAAAAGGGAAATATATTTTCACCTTATGGGTGCCTTGCATTTTTTTTTCTTATCTAATCAATTGGAGCTTTGGGACTTCCATTATGTTACTGTCCTCATACTCACTCTCTGTAGGTTCCAGCATTAATAGAGATAAAAATCAGTACCAAGAATAGGCACTGCCTCCCCTACTTTCCCAATTTGGCTGCCACCACTACCTAAGGCTGACAGTTGTGCTGCTGCTTTGAAAAACAACATTGTAGTTTGGTTGTTCTCTCATGTAGGAGTCTGTCCATTCCTCCGTGACATGTAAGGTGGCCATATCAAGACCACCATCACATCTCTGGCTGACATTCTTTCTTAGTGTAATCCAGGGTTCTCAGCTCCATTGTTGATACTTTTCTCTGATCAAAATGATTTTCTACTTGGAGAGATATTTATTTGGAAGTGGGAAACTTCACAGAATGTCTTGAGTAGATCCTTTATATAACCATACTGACTCCCTTCTAGAACTGAGTATATTTTATGCTTTGGGTGTTTTCTCCTATATTTTACGGCTTGACTTTTCTAGGATAAGTTTTTTTTTTTTTTTTTTGCGGTACGCGGACCTCTCACTGCTGCGGCCCCTCCCATTGCGGAGCACAGGCTCCGGACGCGCAGGCTCAGTGGCCACGGCTCACGGGCCCAGCCGCTCCACGGCACGTGGGATCCTCCCAGACCGGGGCACGAACTCGCGACCCCCGCATCGGCAGGCGGACTCTCAACCACTGCGCCACCAGGGAAGCCCTAGGATGAGTTTTGATATGCTTTAAAGTTTACTTTTAGAAAAGAGTATCTTAGAACATTTCTGGGTATTTTTTAGAATATGTTGTTTAGAATAAAATCACTAGTTTTATTAGAATTTGCCTTGCTTATATTTCATGAATTAATTTGATGTTATAGTTGCTTGATGCCCTTTCAGTTATGATGCTGTCCCTAGGAATGGTCTAGACTTCATAGACTTGTATATAGATGACTAGATTTAGAAGATAGATCAATTAATTTTTATTCCAACCCTCATTTTAAAGGTGAAGAAACTAATCCCAGAGAGCTGAAATGATTTGTCTGTGATCATACAGCTCTTCAGTCACAGCGGAAAGACCAGGAACCAGGCTCCTATCTCTTAGTATTACTGTTTACACTTTGTCCTCATAAATCTTTGCATATGCACTGCAGAAAAGTTAACTTAGGCTCCTTGGAAAATTTTATCCAGGCTTTTCTTTGACATTACTTTGATTCAGTGAGTGCTCTCCAAAAAGACCCGGTATGTTGATAATTTAGAATATTTCTCCTTGTGCCTTCTTGACATTGTTAGCCAAATCACATTTCATTCAATCAAAGACATGTTAGAGTCCTAAGTGAGCCTTATATGAATTACAACTATCTAGAACAGTTTGCTTCTTTGATAAATATAATCAAGTTTATTTGGAAGCATGACTTGAAATATGTCTCAGGTTTTAATTATGCTACGACTTCTCACTTGGGTGATGTCACTTTTTCTTAGTAAATGAGTTGTGTGCAAATGGCTTTTTAACGTCTTGCTGGAGATGGGAGGGATTGTGTCAGTGTATAAGCATTGCCCCATTTCTTTTCCTCTGTTCCATTTCATTCAGAATCTCCACATTCCTACCCTAATTACGTGAAATTAATTTTTAGAGATTTGCTTTACCAATTAGTGTTGATAAACTATTTTTCAGGACTAGGTCAACTCTGTAGAACTCATTTCATTTAATTTATTGGTCATCCACGTAGTTTAATGAGAAGGAATCTTTGGGAACATTTTCCCTGGATATTTTAAAGTAAAAATTAAAATACACAGAACAACACTAACAAAAGCTATAGAGACATCAGAAAGAAGAGACTTAAAAGCAAACAGCATTAGGCATTAAGAAGTCACTGTATAATACTGGAAGGTTTAGTTCACAAGGAAGATATAAAATTCTAAAATTATTAGCACCTAATAATAGCTTCAGAATATATAAATCAGAATTACAAGTAGTTATTGATAAATTCACTATGATAGTGGGCCATTTTAAGATATCTCCTTTATTAATAGATTAGAAAATTAGTTGAGTATAAAAATTATTTAAAAAGTCAATTAGCAAGCTAGATATAATGAATATATATAGAATTGCATCCAAAAATTAGAGAACACAAATTTTTTTCAAGCATACATGGACCATTTATAAAAATTTATCATGTACCAAATCAAAATATATCATAATAAATGTCAAATAATCTTTATAGTACTGACTGTGGTCTCTAATATAAAGAAATTTAGTTAGAAGTCAACCACAAAAAGATGAAGCATACATTTGGAATTTAAAGACACATACTTCTAACTCATGAGTCAAAGAAGAAGTCATAATGGAAGTTTAAAATTTTAGAATATAATAAAAACAAAATTACTATCTATAAAAACTTGTGGTTTACTCACTATGCAGTAGTTAGCATATATAATTATATAATCTATTCCAGTACATTTATAATGATACCAGCTATAAAGTATGTAGGAGTAAATCTAAGAAAAGATGTTAATTGCCTTTATCGAGAACATTATAAAATGTTTTGACGGCTAGCCATATAATATTAATGGATAATAAGACTTAATATAACAAAGATAACTTTTTTCCTAATTTTCAACCACAAAATTAATTTAACTTAGTTTCAATACAAATTTCAAATTTTGTCTGTTTGTATGAGAGGGAGAGAAAGATTTAATCAGCTGATTCAAAAACATACTTGGGAAAACAGAAGGCCAAGAATAGGCAATATTATTAGGACAGGAAGGTAAAGTGTATATGTGGTGGAAGGACAACTGGGATGACTGCAGGTTATCAAGACTTGTTATAAACCTATAGGAGTTGAGGAAATGGGGTACTAATATAGGAAGTGGCAAGTAAGACCAATGAAACTGCACAGAGATTCCAGAAGATGACCCATGTATATATGGGAACCTTTTCTGTGACCAGTGGCGTTGTGGATAGAATGGTCTATACAATGAATGGTGCTGGTACATTTGGTTATTCCAATAGGAAAAATAAAACTGAATTACTACCTGTGAGTAAAGCTCGACAGAACATTTTCTTCTTTACGATGAGAAAAGTGATCTTGTGTTAGCCTTCTAGCACCCTGTTTCTCTGGAAGCCTGAAAAAGGTGGACTATCAGTTGTGTTACCAGGCAGCGTTGATTATGGTAAAACTGACTCCTGGGCTAGAAGGATTATGACTAGGACTATAAACATCTTGCTGAAAGTATTGATACAAATGGGATGAATGTGGGAAGCTCCTTGCTGCAGTCTCTAGAGGTTAGGCTCATGGGTTGTTATAAGAGGTCCTGTTTCCTGTGTAGCTTGAGGCTTCTAAGCCAGGGTAACTGGTACCCACCCATGTCATCTCACTTCCTTCCACTTGAGGTGACACTAGAATGCCATTAGAATTCCTGATGAGGGCAAGCCTTAGGCTATTCTGCTGACATGTATCTCCCTTCCTGTATCCTTCTGCAAAGTTCACCTAGTGTCAGGTGTGGCCTACTGGATCTTGTGAATGTCTTTTGAATGCAAGATCACTGTTGGTGGTTGAGCAGAATGGGCAAGGTACACTTTACACTGAAATTTATTCTAGGTGAATGAAATCCCCAAATATTAAAAGCAAAGCTTAAAAAAGTTTAGAAAAATACATGAGAATTGATATATGTTTTTACCCACATAAGGAAGGATTTTTAAATTTATGTTTTATATGTTATTCAAAATGGCAATTAACCAATTCACTAGAATTTAATATATTCTAAAATGGTCAAGTTATTGCTAAAGTATAAGTTAATTTTATATTTTAGGCAGTGCTTATTTATGTTAGACTAAAAACTTAATAAGTTATATGTTTTGACTTGTCCAGCAAAATGAATATGCTCAATAAAAGTGCTAGGTAGTTGTTTACATCTTTCCATTAATATGCTTGCTTTTAAAATCGACTGTGCTTAGGTCCATATTTCCGTATGATGGCTGTATATATGCCCACAAGCATATATATGCCCACTAGGAAGTATTCCAAGTCTAGGAAATTTCATGGAATTAAGCAAAATATATACACATGCATATACACTAACAAGAAGGGAAAGGATTAATAAGTTTCACAAAATAAGGATCATCAAAAGATGCTTCAAAAAAGATGAAAAGACATAACACAGAGTGTGGAAAGACATAACACAGGGTGTGGCTAGAGATGCTGCATGAGAAACAGATGGGAGCTGAGGGTGGGAAATTAGGCAGAGGCCAGACCATGGCAAGCCCCTCAGTCTTTGGACCTGTTGTTCCTTTTGCTCAGGATGCTTTCCTGTCTCTTTGCCTAGCCCTTCCTTCTGTCTTTTAGGTACATGGTGGTTAAGTATCACCATACTCTGTTACTGCATTAACATTTATCACAGCTGTAATTTTTCTACACTTGCTTGTGTATTTCCTCTCTCCCCATCAGAATATATATATGCCCCACAAGGGCAGAACACATGCCTCTTATTCAGTGTTTTATCCATAGCACTTAGAACAGTATCTGCATGTACTAGGACCCCCAGAAAAGAACTGTCAAATGAATGGATTAATTGAAGCAGAATTGAGGGCTAGAATATTGGTAACTGAATCTTTATTTTAATGTGATTTTTTCCCTTTAATTATATTCAATTTTGTTTACCAGTGGGCCAGGTACTGTATAGGATGGTGCAAAGGCAGCAAAGTGGACTAAAGTCCATTGGGCAGAACAAAATCTTGTGGCAGAGACATACCTAGAATTACTGGATTAGATTACAAGTGCTAAAATAAAGATAAATAAAGTGTTAGGAATTTTATTTTCACAATAAACTAAATGTGATAAGCATTCTTTATAAGAATCTCTTCTGGGCTGCAGTAATAATCTGTTTATCTGTTTTGTTTTTTTTTTAAGAAAAATGAAGTTTATTTTTATGGACTTTTGGAAAATAACTTGGGTGATTCAGTAGAACTAATTTATATGTGCATAGTACTCTACACTCTGTTTTGACAGATTGGAAAATATTTAATAGGGAGATATACATTTCAAATGATTTTCTAGGAGTAGAAATCACACTGTGATTGTGGTTTTAATTCTATTATTGAATACCTTATTGCTCTTCTTGAGAAGCTATAGAAATCATTTTCTTTAAACTATATATTCTTAAAATCATAGTCATAATTTTTTCCTTTCTTACGCCTGTAGGTTTTTGAAAATGAAGTTAACTCAGGAGAAGTAAAATTGTTTCTTCAGGATTTTCAACATAGTGATGATTTTGAGGATCAGTTTAAAAAGGAGACAGAAAGGTATAACTAATATGCTTATTTAGTGAGTTTTTTGCTTATTCATATTCATAGCTAGCCCTCTGAGTGGAGACAGTGAATAATGGCCTTCAAATGTTTGATTAGTTTTAAAAATACAGTTCTTTGTAGTAAGTACAACCTGATTTGTCTAAAAATAGGGTGTATTTATGATCTCATAAATATGGTATTAACACAAGAAAAGATATTCCTAAAGAATTAAATATCTCTGTCATATCAACAATTTCCCAGTTCCAAAGCTTTTGTAAATGTGTTTGGAGCTCTTGAAGGGGGCAGTGTACTTGAGGTAAGGTAAAGCTCAGTACACAACTAAA
Organism: Physeter macrocephalus; assembly: GCF_002837175.3. NCBI lineage: Eukaryota > Metazoa > Chordata > Mammalia > Artiodactyla > Physeteridae > Physeter > Physeter macrocephalus. The sequence goes on along the minus strand of NC_041233.1, from coordinate 36,499,965 downwards.
TTTTATGAGGCATTATATACTTCCAGAAAGAAAATAATGTACTAGAAATGGAATTATTAGCATGGCAAATACTTGGTACTATAAATGTAAAAAATTTTAAAAACTGGGAGAAAAGTAAATTTCCATTAGAAAAACAAAAGAAACAGCAGCTTTCATGCTTATAAAATGTTCACATTTAGGTGTTACGTGCAAAAACATCAAATAAGGAAACATTTTTTTGAGCCGTATTTTCTTAGAGATTTATAAGTAATGTTAGCTACAGTCACTGGAAGAGCACTGCATAATAATGTGTATAGTATGCAACTTGTATAAACAACTTTCACAGTGCATTAAATGAACAAATAATATTAATTCAAAAGGCGTTTTGAGATAATATTATATGCTACTAATATATACTAATTAGTAGATACTAATTATATACTAAGCACTGTATACAAATACAAAGTATTAATAGTTCTTGCTCTCTAGTTTATAGTTTAATTGGGGACACAGACATGTAAAAGACAAATTTAAATACAGTGTAGTAAATATTATTATAGAGTCCGAGTCCAAGGATTGTGGGTGCAGAAGACAGGACTATGCAAGGGGGAGAGTTCCCCACCACCTTCTTTGAAGAAAAGATATTTTGGTTGGATTTAGGATCGGATCTTAAATAAATAGAAATTCAGCAGGTGAAAAGGGAGGGAAGAAAGTTTCAAGCTGTGGGGAGAAGTTTGAGCAAAGGTAAGGAGCTGTGAAAATATCTTAATAATGGTGAGAAATGTAATGTGTCAGGAGTTATAAGGTATACGTGAATTGGAATGCCAGGAAGCTTCAGAAGATGAGAGACAGAGCAAAAAATATAATGTGGGCCAGACTGTGAAGGAACTCAATATATGTGAAACCAAGGAGTACACATTTTATTCAGTCTGTTAGAATGAAAATGAAGCACAGATGGAGTCTTTTTTACATTTTTCTATCTGTCTGTCAATCACCTATCTGTAAGGAGGATTTCTGGTAATGAGGTGAAAGATAGCTGGCAGGAAATGGAGAACAAGTTGATGTTTACAGTAACCCAAGAAAAGGTGGGAAGGAGGAAAGAGCAAGAAACCTGAAATTACCCACAGAAACAAAAGGAAAAGGCATTTACTTTGTTAAGGCTGAGGCATAAAGGTCATAAAGGAAATTAATAGAGATAAGGATGAAAAAGTAGGCAGGGGCCAGACTGCCAGCATCCTCAATTTATGAGTCCAGTAAGGAGCCTGAGTTAATCCTGACGTTGGTGAACAGGTATAACAATTAAATTTGAATTTTGGGGATAATTTTCTCTAGAAATTGGAGATTAGACCCAGAAATCAAATTAGGAGCCTTTTGCTAAGTGGAGTTGCAAATGAAAGCGCAAAGAGAGCCAAGCAGATAGCATAAGTGAGTAAGCTGAGTAGTGAGAAGTCAGAGACGAAACAGAAAGGGAGTGTGGGCTCATAATTTGAGAAATCTGTTAGAGTATATAGAGCAGTTATTTAGACAGAGATAGAAAGATTAAAGGGTCTTCTGTTTTTAAGGTGAGAGAGAATCAAGTATTCTTATGATATTGTAGATAGAAAGAATTTGTAGATGGGGAGAAATTAGTTATATATAAGAAAAGATAATTTTAGAAAACTCTCTCAGAGGAGACAGAAGGCATAAAGTAGAGAACATGGAAGGATTAATTCTGAACGTGGAGAAAGGAGTAATGAAGAATGTTGATGCATTTTTAAAGAGTAAGTTGAAAGAGTTCTTACTTTCTGGCTTGCATTTTATAGAAGGGACTACATTTTTACTAAAGCAGAGAATTGAGAAGGGGACTACATGAGGGTGGTAATACAGCAATTAGGAATGGTAGAGGAAATGGAATAGAGACGTACCAGTGTTTTCCAAATGGCTCTCTGCTGATACTAGAAAACCCAGGACTCCAGTACTCTTCTTCCACCACAGCCTGGATAAAGGAGGAAAGAAAGTGAATAGGTGGCTTGATCCAAGGTGGCTAGTTTGCAAGCCAGGTGAAAGGGAGAGGAGTTGGAGTTTGTGATCAGACATTTGAACTTTGGAATTATCTCTTTGAAAGTGGGCCAGTTCCAGAGGCTGACAATGGAAATGGGTGGCTGAACTGAAATGGAGGTGAATGTCAATTGAATAATTAATATAGATTATCAGAGATTCTTTCTTAAATATATACATTCTCTGAAACCATGAACAAATATAAATTTCTTTTCTAGCGAGAGTGACCCCAGCTTGTGGACAACCAGTAACTTCTTTCTAAAAAAGATGTTGAGCAGTGAGGATGAAGAGCTTGCAGGACCTTCCCATACTGACAGCCCTAAACTTCAGGGTATGACCTCATCCCATTTTATTAGCAGATTCTTGAAGAGGCTATATTTCAGAGGTATGCACAAAGAAATTTCTAATATAAATGCAGGTCCTGAGCTAGGAAAAACTTTTTCAAATGGGGAAAACATGGTTTTCTAGGATTTTCCTTTAAAAATGAAGAAAATGCTCCACACCTCACATTCATAAAGGGCACATTTCTACCCTTTCTTTAAATATTTTAGTATACCAAACATGTCAGTTTAATAAAATGATCTGTTTGTATTTCTTAATGATTTGTATAGCCTTGAATATGACCTCCTTCTTCATTTTCTTAATTTTAATTTGTTGCACAGTATATACTTTATACGTAAAATAATGACTTTTTTTGGATTATACATTATCACATGTTGTGGGAAAACAGAAAATACAGGTATGTATAATAAAATAAGTCATAATACTGAAGAATATTCCAAATTTTTTCTGTGTATATGTATTTACATTTGTATATAATATAAATATAACCGTGGAGAAAAATATACATATATAATTATTGTGTATAAGGTTGAAGAATCACATACATACCTCAGAAACCTTGGAGTCAGAGAAGATCTTAGAGATCACCTTTCAACCTCTCATCAAGTGCCAGAATCGTCTTCTCTGATGACTTTTTTAAATTTGAGGACTGTCGAATCTAATTAAGGCAATATCACACTATGTAATTATTGAAGTACAGGTCTCACACAAAAATAGTTTACAAGAAAATACTTTTAAAATACTGAAGTATAACTTATATATTGTAAAATTCACCCTTTTAGCATACAGTTCTATAAGGTTAGACAAAGGTCTACCACTACTGTCAAGATACAGTACATTTCCTTCACCCCTCAAATTTCTCTTGTGCTCTTGTGTTGTCAGCTCCTAACTCCACCACCAACACCTGGCTACCTGTAATCTGTTTTCATCCTCTTTACTTTTGTCTTTTTCAAAGTGTCATGTGGATGGAATCGTAAATATGTTGCATTTTGAGTATTTTGCACTTGGTGTAAAGCTATCCACACCATTGCATTTACCAGTATTTAATTTAAAAAAATTTGCTGAGTAGTATTCTATTATATGGCTACACCAGTTTGTTTAGCCATTTACAGTTTGAAGGACATTTGAGTTGTTTCCAGATTTGGCAATTATGGATAAAAGCGTTACAAATATTCACATACCAGTTTTGTGTAAACCTAGGTTTCCATTTCTTTAAGGTAAATATCTAGGAGTGGGATTTCGGAGTCATAAGTATATAAATGACAAACTATTTTCCAAAGAGGCTGTACCAATATTTCTTTTCCTCCTACTCTTTTTTCTTTTTGTGTTTCAGTTAAGGCAATTTTTATTAACCTGTCTTCAAGCTTATTAACTCTTTCCTCAGCTGTGCTGACTCTACTAATGAACCCATTGAAAGCATTTTTTTAGCTCTTTTATGATGTAATTTTTTTATTGTTAATACTTCCGTTTGACTTATAGTTTTCATCTCTGTTCAAATTCTGTATCGGGAGGGTGAGAGGGAGGGAGACGCAAGAGGAAGAGATATGGGGATATATGTATACATATAGCTGATTCACTTTGTTATAAAGCAGAAACTAACACACCATTGTAAAGCAATTATACTCCAATAAAGATGTTAAAAAAAATTCTGTATCAGTTCATGCATGTTGTCCACCTTTTCCACAAGAGTTTAAACATATTAACTATAGTTATTTCAAATTCCCTCTCTGATAATTCTAATAGGTGGGTTATTTCTGAGTTTTTTTGTTTTCCTGTTGATTGTTTTGTTCTTTGACAGTGATTTTTGCTGCTGTCACTGCCCCTGCTTCTTTGTGTGTCTCATAAATTTTGACAGTGTTGGTGTTTGTGCGCAGGTTAATACAATACATTTGGAAATAGTTGTGCCTGTTGCTCTGCTAGGTTGTTAGGTCATTGATTGAGCATGTTGAGAACATGAACTGGATTGTGAACTATTGACTTAAAATTTCTCAAGGTTTAACTTGTACTTAGGTGGCAACTGGAATGTTAGAGAGTTTCTTTTACCACTCCTATTCCATCCTTAACTTTAGGTCTTCCCCGTGTGCCTGTGCTTTAGGAGTCATCTCCCTACCCTTGCCCTCCCTCCAGCAGTAGCCTGGTGCTTGTTGTTGTAGCCCAGTCTCAACCTGGCGGTCCTCTATCCCTGGATCTAAGCAGTGGGATCTAAGCAGGTGGAGCTGCCTCTCCTCTCTATGGCATTCAAACTCTGCCTTATATTTTTGGTAGGTCTAGTGTGGGAGAGGGTTTCCTGTCCCTTGCTTAGTGGTAGGAGACTCATGATAGTATTGGTATAGGATCCTGGGATCAGGGATGTTTCCAGCCCTCCTCCAGGAGTGGAGGCTTTTTCTTCTGCCCTTTTTCCAACTGTACTGTATTCACCTGTGCACAACAGGGTTTGCTGCTATTCCCCCTGCAATTAAAGACTTTTGGTCTGTTGGGGAGGTAGGTCCAAGTGGTGCTTTTTGACATTTACAGCAGTGGCAGTAGCTCTCCTCCTCCAAGCCTATGCTACTGAGAGAAGGGTTCCTCCCATTTCCTATCCTGTCTCCAGTCCTTCTTATGAGCACTTATGGACGTCTGTTGAGTCTGTGAGGTGTGCACACTCTCTGTATCTATGGATTCCTGGGGTTCTATATGCTCACACTAGGCTGAATTGCTCATTCAGCCTTTAGCAATATATTGGGCTTTTTCTTATCTGAATGCTTTCTGTATAGTATCTGGCATCTTGTTCACCACTCAGCTGCCACAAGTGAGCCAGTGTGCCTTACACACACTGTGACCGCCACAAGTGACCTGTCTCTCCTTAGGAGGCTGTCTTTCCTTAGATTTCAGAATACTTCGTTGGCCTGTAACCACAGCTCTCTGATGGGTTAAAAAATTTTTTTATTTTGTTTTTTTCAACTTTTATATGTTGTTAGCATGTGAGTGATGCTCATACTACCTTTCTACATTTTAGGCAGAATTGGAATTTTGAATATAAATGTATTTAAAAAATAAAAACAAGAGCATATTCCTTTGTAAACATGTCTTTTTAATGAATATATATTTACATTTCACTCTTTAAAAGCTAAATAATGTTCCATTGTATGACTACACAGTTTTCTGTGTAGTCGATCTCTTCTGGTTGGTCACCTAGGGTAGTTCTTTTAAAAACATTATAATGTACAGTGATATGATAAATATCCATGGAACTCAATCTTTGGGAATATTCTTAGACTGTGTTGAAAAAAAGAATGAAACTATTCAAACTGCTACTGCTGCAGCAACAGTAGGAAGTCCATGATCTAAGATCAGCATCTAGCCAAGCAAGTGGTTTTGAGGGGTTTTAAAAGAAAAGGGGTTTACATTCTGAGTGATAGAGGAACAAGAAACTTGCGGTTAGTATATCTAGGATTATTCTTTTGAGTTCTATTTGTGTTCAGATATAAAGACTAGATGATTTTGTTTTGCTTTATTATGGTCTCCTAGTGACAACTAATACTGGTGCTGTACGATGTTTGTTTCTGTACAGCAGGAGAATGTCATGGCCTAGCTGCTTTTCCTTTCTTAGTTCCCTCATTTTCAGTTTCACTTTAGGACTAAGGTTAAGCCCTTCTTGGGGTCTGTTATTAAGGTCTGTGCTAAAAAAAGATTAATGCCCAGAAAATATAAAGAACTGCAAATTAATAAGTAAAAGACAAATAACCCAATAGAAAAATGGGCAAAAGACATTGCTCTGGACTGTATTTTTCTGTTCCCCCCAAATTTATATGCTGAAGCCCTAATCCCCAATGTGATAGCATTTGGAGATGGGGCCTTTAGGATATAATTGAGTTTGAATACATCATGGGGGTGGAGCCTTCCCAATGCAAATGGTGCCCTTACAAGTGAATGAAAGGACCAGAGAACTCTTTCTCTCCACCAAGTGAAGATATAGCAAGAAATTGGCCATCTGTAGACCAGAAAGGGGGTTCTGTTCTCACTGAAACATGACCATGCTGATACCATGCTGGCTTCTGGCCTCCAGAACTGTGAGTAATAAATGTCTTATTTAAACCCAGTCTGTGGTAATTTGTTTTAGCAGCATAGCAGCCCAAGATGACTAAGACAGAAATTGGTATTGAGAAGTGGAGAGGAATTTTGCCTCAGATCATTCTTACTTCCAGTCCCACCCATATCTGATTTAGTTGATATTTAGATGAGATTTTGGATTTTAGACCTGAGAGTTGATTCTGGTTAAGTTAAAACTTTTGGGGCTGGTGGGATGGAAGAAAAGCTTTTTTTGCTCCGCGGCATGTGGGATCTTCCTGGACCAGGGCATGAACCCGTGTCCCCTGCATCGGCAGGCGGACTCTCAACCACTGCGCCACCAGGGAAGCCCCATTTTGCATGCAAGAAAGACACAAACTTTGGGGCCAGGGAAGGAATGCTATGGACTGAAAGTTTATGTATCGTCCCCCTGCCCCACCTCAGTTCATATGTTGAAGCCCCAATCTCCAATGTGATGGCATTTGGAGATGGGGCCTTTGGGAAATAATTGAGTTTGAATAAGGTCATGAGGGTGGAGTCTTCACAATGAAATGGTGCCCTTATAAGGGAATGAAGGAACTAGAGCTTTCTCCTTCTGCCATGTGAGGATGCAGGAGGAAAGCAGCCATCTGTAAACCAGGAAGAGGGCATTCACCCATAACCCAACCATGCTGGCACACTGATCTCAGATTTCTAACCTCCAGAACTGTGAGAAATAAATGTTTGTTGTCTAAACTACCCAATCTATGGTAATTTGTTATAGCAGCCCAAGCTGACCAAGACAGACATCATCAGGCACTTAACAGAGCAGGAAATATGAAAAGGTATTCAACCTAATTTTGAATCAGGGAAGTGAAAAGCCACAGTGAAATAACAATTTATAGACTAGATTATTAAAAATTTAAAAAATATGACAGTAGCAAATATTCGTGATATGGAACACAATGGAAAACAACTTGGCATTTTTTTTTTAACATCCCTATTGGAGTATAATTGCTTTACAATGGTGTGTTAGTTTCTGCTGTATAACAAAGTGAATCAGCTATACATATACATACATCCCCATATCTCTTCGCTCTTGCATCTCCCTCCCACCCTCCCTATCCCACCCCTCTAGGTGGACACAAAGCACCCAGCTGATCTCCCAGTGCTATGCGACTGCTTCCCACTAGCTATCTGTTTTACATTTGGTAGTGTATATATGTCCATGCCACTCTCTCACTTCGTCCCAGCTTATCCTTCCCCCTCCCCGTGTCCTCAAGTCCATTCTCTATGTCTGTGTCTTTATTCAACTGTCCTGCCCCTAGGTTCTTCAGAACCTTTTTTTTTTGTTTAGATTCCATATATATGTGTTAGCATACGGTATTTGTTTTTCTCAACTTGGCGTTTTTTAATCTGCGCATACCCTATGCCCTAGCAGTTATCTTCCCTAGCTATTTACCTAAAAGAAACTCTTTCCTTTTGGCACCAGAAGACATATGCAAGAATATTCATACTGTCCTTATTTGTAATAGTCTTAAACTGTAAACAACTCAGGTGTATTTTAATAGACAATACCAGATTCCTTTCCTAAAAGAGCAATTTATTCTTGCTCCAGCTGTTTGGAAGGGTCCAGTTGCTCACATTCTTATCATCACTATATAACCCTTTTTCTAATCTTTGCTAATCTGATGGATGAAAAATAGCATTTCCTTATTACTCTAATGCACATTATCCTAACTGCTAGTGAGAGCAAGTATCTTACGTGTTTATTAGCCTCTTCTTTCATTTGCATATTTATATCCTTTGCCCATTTTTTCTTATTGTATGAACTTTTAACATGTTAGAAATCTTAACACCTTGTTTGTCTGACAAATATATTATAAATTTTCCCGCTGTCCCATATCTTAAGAAGGGCGACCTTCATAAACATTCTGGTTTTCTAGAATGTTTAAAAAGGTCTTCTTTATTGAAAGAATATACAAATATTCTCCTAAATTTTCCCAGAATTTCCATTCATTCATTCATTCAGTCATTCTGTTTAAGATCACTAATCTACCTGCAGTTAATTGCTAAATATGGTAGAGGTATAGAAAATTGACTAGACAATTATACCAGCATCATTGACTAAATGACCTTTACCAACTGGATTTAAATGTACTTGTATCACATATTAGATTCCCCAAAATGTTTAGATTCTTTTCTGTCCTCCAAACTTTTTCACTGATTGAATTGTTTGTTCCTGTGGACATGTTACTCTGTTTTGATCATCACAGTTCTAAGTAATATCTAGAAAGGCAAATCCTCCCCCTAATTTTTGAAAAGTAAACTTTTGTAGGCTATTTGGGCAAGTTATTGCTACATATGAAATTTTAAATTATTTTGTTCATTCCCATGTAAACCACTTTGAAGTTCAGATTAGAGTGACGTGACATTTATATTCGTTTGGGAAGGATTGGCATTTTTATGATATTACGTTCTTCCCTCTATGTAAAGAATGAGATGAGTCAGGAGATCAGCTACAGTGTGTGTGTGAGCTACACAATGGCTGTTGTTTCAGGTTTGCCTTCCAGATCTCACACAAGAACCTCTCTTGTGGACCATCTTAACTAGAAACGTTCAGGAAATGGAATTCTGGGAAGAGTAGTTCAGCCTAGCCATGTTGACATATTGCAAAGCCACCACAGTCCATCCCTTGTCAAATTGGCCCTCATATATTATCTGTTTAAAACATACTTAATCTCCAAATAAAAACAAAATTATGCTTCCATCTATAGTGATGCAACTATCCTGTCCGCAACTGAAAACATACTCTCAGCCTGTCCCCAAAAGAGGATATAAAGTCTCTTTTTGTCTTTGAGTGATGTTCTTTTTTCTTCAGCAGATTTATACTCTCCTTCAGTATCATGTAAAAGAAAACAAAAATATTTGGCGTATATATGTAAGCCAAATATTTGTGTGTGTGTGTATATATATATATATATATGCCAAATATTTTTTTGTGTGTGTATGTGTATATATATATATATATATATTTTTTTTTTTTTTTTTTCTCCTTGAGTCTTCATGTGGTCTTCCCTCTATGTGTATATCTGTGTCCCAGTCTCTTCTTCTCATAAGCATACCAGTCATACTGGATTAGGGTGTGCCCTAATAACCTCATCCTAATTACCTCTTTAAAGATCCTATCTCCAAATACAGTCATATTCTGAGTTACTAGAGGTTAGGACTTCAACATATAAAATTTGGGGGGATACAATTCAGCCCATAACAATATTCAGTGTCTTTAATTGATATAGGACTATTAGGTTATCTCTTTTCTAATGAATTTTGGTAGTTGTGTCTCTCAGTGAATTTGTCTCATCCATGTAAGTTGTCTAATTTTTGGAAATAGAGTTGTTCAAAATATTCCCTTATTAACTTTGTAATACTTGTAATATCTGAATTGATACCCTCTCTTTTATTTGATTTGGAATACTGTGTCTTTTTTCTTTGTTTCTTGATAAGTTTGGTTAGAGATTTATTGATTTTGTTGGTCTTTTTCTTTTTTAAAAAAATTTATTTTATTTATTTATTTTTGGCTGTGTTGGGTCTTTGTTGCTGCTCGCAGGCTTTCTTTAGTTGTGGTGAGTGGGGGCTACTCTTAGTTGTGGTGCGCGGGCTTCTCATTGCAGTGGCTTGTCTTGTTGTGGAGCACGAGCTCTAGGCACGCAGGCTTCAGTAGTTGCAGCACGCAGGCTCAGTAGTTGTGGTTCGCGGGCTCTAGAGCGCAGGCTCAGTAGTTATGGTGCATGGGTTTAGTTGCTCTGTGGCATGTGGAATCTTCCCGGACCAGGGCTCAAACCCATGTCCCCTGCATTGGCAGGCGGATTCTTAACCCCTGCACCACCAGAGAAACCCTGTTGCTCTTTTCTAAGAACTAGCTTTTAGTTTCATTTATTTTCCCTGTTGTTTTCAATTTCATTGATTTCTTCATTGATATGAGTTCTTTCTTCTTTTCAAATATAAGCATTTAATACAGTAAATCTTCTTGTGAGCACTGCTTTAGTGGAATCCCACAAATGTTGATGTGTTTTTATTTACATTCAATTCAAAATATTTGCTCATCCTCAGTGGTCAAAGCTGGAACAATTTGAGCAAAAATGCAAAGTAGCATTGGATTATAACCCAAAGTATAAAATAAGTATACATGAGGCCATACTAAAATAATAAATGAACGAATATAATAATAAATGGAGAGAGGAGACAAATCTCCCATACAGAAGAATTCTAAATAAATTATGTTTATAATCCACTCTAAGGAAGATGGAGCATAACTCCCCCATCCCTTAAGTAGGGCTGCCATAGTGAGTTTTTTCTCCCAAAGAGTACAGTATGCAAAGGGGAATAAAAAAGTAACTTTGTAGTGGAGAAATCTGACACAGGCTGCAGCCAGTGATCAAGGTCAACATCAAAAGTTGTAAATCATGTTAATGGTAGGTACCCTTGGTATGATGTGATGAATATGGCCCTTTATCTCTGTGATTTTCCCAAAAATATATAAACCCAGGCTAATCATGAGAAAAACATCAAATTCCAATAGAGGGGGATCCTATAATATATCTGATCAGTATTTCTCAAACTGTCAAATTCAGGAAAAGTCTGAGAAGCTGTCACAGCCAAGAGAAACTTAAGGAAACATGAGAACTAAACTTACTGTGGAATCCTAGATGGGATCCTGAAACAGTAAAAGGATATTAAGGAAAAACTAAGGAAATCTGAAGTATGAACTTTTAGTTAACAATAGTATATCAATATTGGTTCCTTAATTGTAACAAATGTGCCATCCTAATGTAAGATGTTAATAATAGGGGAAAGTGTGGCAGAGGTTATTGCGAACTGTATGTACTATCTACTGATTATTTTGTAGATACAAATATGTTCTAAAAAATAAAGTCTATTTTTTAAAATGTTCTCTGATTTCTCTTGTGACTTGTTCTTTGATCCATGGGTTATTTAGAAGGGTGTTTTTTATTTCCCAAATATTTGAGGATTTTCCAGATATCTGTATTTGATTTTTAGTTTAATCTTATGGTCTGAGGTCATACTTTTTATTAATACTTTAAAATTTTTTTTTTTGGTCCCACCACGCAGCTTGTGGGATCTTAGTTCCCCAACCGGGGATTGAACCCAGGCCCTCAGCAGTGAAAGCGTGGAGTCCTGGACCTCCAGGAAATTCCCCTTTTTAATTTATTAAGGTTTGATTTTTGGCCCAGAATATGGTCTATCTGGTGAAGTTTCCAGGTACACTTGAAATGAATTTTTATTATGTTGTTGGAAGGAGTGTTTTATAAACATCAATTAGGTCAAGTTGTTCACTTCTTTTCTGTCCCTATTGATTTGTTCTGTACTTGTTCCATTTATTCCTGAGTGCTGAGTATTGAAGTCACAATTATAATTGTGAATTTGTCTGTTTCTCCTTTCAGTACTATCAGTTTTTACTTCATGTGTTTTGACATTCTGTTTGGTGCAAACACATTTAGCACTGTTATATCTTTTCTGTGAACTGATCCTTTTGCCATTAGTGATGCTCTTTTTTAACAATAGATTTTATTTTTTAGAATTTGTTTTATTTGTTTGTTTGTTTTTTTGCAGTACGCGGGCCTCTCACTGTTGTGGCCTCTCCCGTTGCGGAGCACAGGCTCCGGACGCGCAGGCTCAGTGGCCATGGCTCATGGGCCCAGCCGCTCCGTGGCATGTGGGATCCTCCCGGACCGGGGCACGAACCCATGTCCCCTGCATCAGCAGGCAGACTCTCAACCACTGCGCCACCAGGGAAGCCCTTTTTAGAAGTTTTAAGTTCACAGCAAAACTGAGCAGAAGGTGCAGAGATTTCCCATATACTCCCTGTTCCCACACATGTATAATTTTCCCTACTATCAATGTCCCTCTCTGGAGTGGTATATTTGTGATGAACCTGCATTGACACATCATCACCTGGAGCCTATAGTTTACCTTAGGATTCATTGTTGGTGTTGTACATTCTATGGGTTTGGACAAAATGTATAATGACTTGTATTCATCATTTATAGTATCAAACAGAATAGTGTCACTGCCCTGAAAATCCTTTTACCTCTACTTATTTAACCTTCTCCCCAGGAATGATGTTTTTATCCCTGACAATGTTCTTGGTCTGGAGTCTATTGTGTTGTTGATACATTCTCTGATATTAACATAGCCACTCCACTTTCTTTTGATTAGTGTTCCCATGGTATATATATTTTCCATCCTTTTACCTTGCCTATGTTATAGTATTTAAAGTGGTTTCTTGTGGGCATTGTATGGTTGGGCCTTGCTTTTTCACCCAGTCTCCAATCTCTGTCCTTTAATTGGTGTATTTAGGCTGCTTTTATTTATATCTACTATCTTAGAGTCAACTCCACCATCTTGCTCATTGTTTTCTGTTTATTCCTTCTATTCTTTAAATTTTTTCTTATTTTTATGCCTCCTCTTGGATTATCTTCTGATTCCTTTTTTCTTCCCAATTTGCTTATTATTTATACCTCTTTTAAAAATGTGTTCTAGGTTACTCAGGATTTACAATATACATCTTTAATTTCTCAGTTTTAGTGTCTTCGTAATTTCTCCTGTCCACCTTTTGTGCAGCTGTTTTCAACCATTTTAATTTTACATAATAATCACAAAATACATATATACTATTTTTGTTTTAGATAGACACCCTTCAGAGAAGTGAAAATTAAGAAAAAAAGATTTATTTTAACTACATTTATGGAATTTTCAGAACTCTTTCTTTATGTAGATTCAGTTTCCTATTCTGTAATATATTTTTTCTGCTTGAAGATCTTTCTTGAACATTTCCTGTAGTGCAAGTTTGCTGCTAATGAATTCTATCCATTTTTGTTTGTCTATAAAAGAGTTTATTTCTCCTTCATTTTTTTCTGAAAGATATTTTTATTGGTTATAGGATTCTGGGTTGTCTTCTGACTTGTGTAGTTAATGATGAACTTTTGGATCTGAGGCTTGGTGTCTTTCATTCATTTTTGAAAAATTACCAGCCATTATTGTTTCAAATATTTCTTCTGCCCAATTCTCTCTCTCAATCTTTCTCTCTCTCTCTCCCCGTCTCTCTCTCCCCCCCACTCTCTGTCTGTCTGTCTGTCTCTCTTTCTCCTATTTTGGAATTCCAATGACAAGAATATTAGTCTGCTTGATTTGGGCCTTTAGCTCTTGGATGACCTCTTTTGTGCCTTTCCCCAACCACTCTTTTCTCTTTCAGTTTGGGTAATGTCTATTGACCTGTTTTTAAGTTCTCTGATTTTTTTCCCCCTTGCCTTTATCAAACCTATTGATGAGCCCATTAATGGCATTCATTTTTCTATTTCAGTATTTTTTATTTTTAGCATTTCTGCTCAATTCATATGGCTTCCATCTCTTTGATGAATTACCTCATTTGTTCATGCATGTTGTCCACTTTTTTCACTAAAGCTTTTGGGATTGATCTTAGTTATTTTAAATTCATTGTCTGATAGGTTTAACATTTGTGTCTTATCTCTGTCTGGTTCTGTTGACTACTTTGTCTCTTGACAGTTTTATTTTTTCTTTTTCTTGCTTCTTTGTGTGCCATATAATTTTTTTGCTGTTGAAATCTGGATATCTCATTCCTGGAGACTGAGGGAAATAGGAAAGGACATGCTTCTTTCTTCAGTAGGCCTTCATTGTAAGGAGTTGAGTCAGTTTAGTCAGGAATTGAGTTTGAGTTTCGATGTTCCTGTGGTTACTCTCAGTGCACCGCCAGCTTTAAATTCCTGTATTGTTACTTTGTGCTTAGAATGGAAAATGGCATGCCAGAGGGTTTACTTCAACGTATACTCTACCCTCTGCTTTAGGTTTCTCCATTAGGCCTGCATCTCAGAGAGGATTCCTGTCCATGATTTTGTCCATTCCCCAGTGACAGTGCTCTTATTTGAAATTGTTTTGCTTGCTAACCTGGTGAGAGGTGGGAGTAGCATTCTCTGTTATCCTTGTTCAACCTCAGTCTTAGGCAGGTGCAGTGTACCTGGGTCTTAGGGGTAGCACTTTTTCAGTTACCCTGCCCCTTCTTCAGGAAAATGATATATTATGGTCTGAGCCCAGGATGCTTTCCTCCCCTCTCTACCTCCAATGTTAGTGGGTCTTAACCTGTGCTTTGAGGCTAGTATGTTTTGCTGCCCTTTTCCCGACTTCTTATGCTTTTGATCCTTAGGGAAGATTGGGTGGGGCTTCATGCCTTTCCTGCAGAAGCTGCTGCTCTCCTCTCCCATCATAAGGGAGGATTTCTTGAGTTCCTTTTGAGCTTCTGATGAGGTCTTTATATGCGTTATCTTTTGCTGTTTGCCACTTCTTCTCTTCATTAATTTATATACATATCTTTTTCCTATGAATAAGTTTATTTTCAACTGTCTACTTTGTTTTTTGCAGGGTTTGATTTAATTATTAGTTCTATAATCAAGTCCTTTTGGCCTTTATTTTCTTAGTTCTATAAATTTATTTTCCACCTCATTCTTTTGTTTACCTCATTTTGAACTCATTTAAAATAATTCATATTTTTATTACTTCTTTCTGCAGATGGTGGATTTACAATTTATTTTATGTTCCATTCAGAATGGATTAAAAATTTTTTGCATGACATTGCATTACTGATTTTTTCTGCATCTCATGTTTTATTTCCATCTTGTTTACTAACATGTATAGCTCTGCATCTCTTTCATTTTGCTGGTTGAGCATGAATGAATTCTTCTGTCTCTCAATCCATTTGATTTGAGTCTAGTTATCTTCCACTATAAACTACACGTTGAAAGCTGGATTTAGCCTAAGGACAATGACAAGTGTGGCGAAGGTTAAGAGGAAAGGACCAGAAAGCTCAAAAGGTGTGGATGAATTGTTATGTGACAGATATTATAGATCAGTTTACTCAACATTGATCACACCCTCCTCTTAGCATACCTTCCTGTGTGGTCCAGGCAGAAAAACTAAAAATTATATTTCTCAGGCATCCTTGTAGCTATTGTGGATTTGACCAGTCATGTGCACTTAGCCAAGTGTTAAATGTGTAGAGAAGCATCCATGTTGCTGGTACACACCATAGCATGCATGGCATTCCTAGTGCCTCATTATAGCTAAGGTGGACATTACTAGAGCCAACAGTTGTGGTAGCGACTTCTAATTCCTCCATGGTTGCTAAGGTAGTGTCACCCAGGAGCCAATGGTTAGAGCAGTGGTGTCCAGTTTTCTCAGATTCCTCACTGTGGCAAATGTAGCAGTTTTCTTGGCAGACCATTCTGCTCTGTTATTTTTGGATCATAATGGGGGAAACACCTGTTCGTCACACCCACCCAATGATGTTTGTTCGCACCAAATAGCTAGATAATATTCCTTTTCTGTAAACTGGCTTTCTGCAAAAATTCTGGTATATAATAATTGCCCTTATTTATAGCTGAAGCCTGACCTATAACACTTTGACTGGAATTCTTGGACCAGGCTGCAGTCAAAAGAAACCAAATGGAAAATGATGTTAACAATAAATATATTTTCTGCCATAATGGAGGTCCAGAGATGGGAAGTATTCCAGGTTCAATATGATCAGTTGCTCAGTGATGTCATCAAGAACATAGATTCTTTATGGTTTTTTTTTTCATATTTGCTATACTCAACTCATTCCTTCTATGATCACAATAGGGCTGCTTGTGGTAATTGGTGCCTTTTGCTTCTGTGTTTCAAGGGATTGAGGTGGGAGAGAGGCTTGCTTCTCTTGCCCATAAGCAAACTTCTTTTTGCTTCCACTTGACCCAAATCACCTACCTATTACCAAATTATTCACTGGTAAGGGAATTAGTGTGGAATGATTAGAAATGGCTTTCACTAACCATCTGGGTAGAATCAGTGTTGAGGAGTCAATTACAGCATCCATTGTAGTCATTCTACCTTTTCTTTCCTTATCTCTCTGCCTTCTCTCAGCTTTTTTTTTTTTTTTTTTTTTTTCCCCCCCAGTAAGGCTAGAACACAGAGGGAAGCCAAATTGGTGTTTCTGTTGGGGATCAAAGATGATCAAAATGGCTTCTAGTGGGAGTTTTGTCTCCTCTTCTGAGCTTCCTAGACCTCTTCTTATCTTTTTAGAGATACTTGTGCGAAATTTTAGGATTTCTGTGACTGTCTTCCCAACCAACAGTCCCTCACTTCCACCCCTAGAAAGAGCTTTTGGATATAGTAGGGCTCCAAGACGAGTTTCCCAGGGCAGTGCAGATTCTGAGAAACTTCCATCTCTTTTTTATGCCCATTCTTTTGCTTAATTGCTTCTTGTATATTTTTGCTGGTATTTACTTGATTTTTGTTATATATTTAGCTTTGGAAAGAGATTTCACTTGAGCATTTTACCTCAAAATTCTTTTTTAAAATATTATTTTAATATTGACTTTCTAGATTTATTGCATTTTGGCCAGTGTACATGATTTGTAAAATTTTAGATATCTGGAATCTAGACTATCAAGTGACCTAAAAGACCATTATTTTTTCAAAAAATTCCCGTATATACTGTGAAATAGAATGTATTCTCTTCTGTTATGATGGGTTATAAGTATATAACTATATAATATATATCTACATCTATAGTACAATATATCATATATATTTACTTGTAATTGTATATAGCATATAGAGATATATATTATATATATTTTTTTAGTGCTATTAATTACATCATGTAGATCTTCTCAATCCGTGGGGGCTGTGTGTGTGTGTGTGTGTGTGTGTGTGTGTGTGTGTGTGTGTGTGTATGCACATGTACATGCTTGATCTGTTTTAGAGTTAGAGGTGCATTAGACTCAGCACATACTCTCATCTCAGACTCTAGGGACTTCCAAACGCTTGGTCCCAGGGAGGGCAAAAGTTCTCTCTTTTTCCCATCCAAGTCTTGTGTGCTTGCCTTGGCATAATTGTCAATACATACCCTCAATCACATTATAAAACAGAACACTTCTCAAACAGTTTTCTCCAAGAATAGTGGATTTTGTGTGATTTCAAGGTACATAGTCATGATTTTTCCAAAGTAAGGATCCTTTCTTTCAAAGTAATAGACTCTTCACCTCTGGAAAAATAAAATTCCATTAATTCTTAAGTGGCTGAGTCTTTACTTAGAAAACAACAACAATAAAAATAAAATCTCCCTTCACAAATATATGTTACAAATATGAATCTTTCTCTTTCTTAGGTATGGAAATTGTTTCTGAAAGGGAGCTAGCTCAGTTGGCTCTGGTTCGACCATTAATATTCAGTATTCATGAGCAATCAACCATCAAGAATTATTTTAAAATGCTTGAGAAAAAAGTATCAGAGTATGAAATCACCCAGGAATTTATGGTAAATATTTTGGTCTTAACCAAAGTGTATATGTGATTTCCTTTTCCACATCTCAATCAGAAGATTTCTATTCTTTGTTTTCTTCTTCCTTTTTAGATTGAGTGTGTTGTTTTTATTTTTAAATATTAAATTTGTTTTTAAAGTAATAGGTGTACATAGTAAAAGAGTCTAACAACATAAAAGGTTATAAAATGGATAAAGTCTCTTTTTCTCCCTTGACTCCTTAGGCCCCCTTTCCACTATTAAATTTGTCGTATAAACTTTCAAAATAATTGTTGACATGTACTTTACTATTTTACCCTTTCTTTCCTTTTCCTTTTCCCTTTTTTTTTTTTTTTTTTAGTGGTACGCAGGCCTCTCACTGTTGTGGTCTCTCCCGTTGCGGAGCGCAGGCTCCGGACGCACAGGATCAGCATGTGGGATCTTCCCAGACCGGGGCACGAACCCGTGTCCCCTGCATCGGCAGGTGGATTCTCAACCACTGTGCCACCAGGGAAGCCCTCTTTTCTTTTTATAGAAAAAAAAATTCCACATAAGAAATAATTTCCAAATATATTATGAGCACATATCTCATTCTTTATAAGTGTTGCATGGTAGTTAATTATATGAATAAAGACTTTCTTTTCTTTAAATAATCCCCTATGATGGACATTTAGATTATTCTAGACATTGTTATTATGAACAAGAATCACCCCTCTTCATGTGCATACGTGTATTTTTTAGAACAAAGTCCTAGAAAGACAATCAGTATTTGTGCTATCAAATTTTTTGATCTTTGTTCATCTTTTAAATGACAGATGATTTCTTGTTGATGATCTGATTGGCATTTCTTAATTTGAGAACAAACAGATAGCTTTCCATATGCTTTTAAGCCTTTCATATTTATTTTCAGTGAACTGCTAATTCCAATTGTTTGCTCAATTTTCTATTTATTCTTTTTCATATCAATTAATAACTTTATATAATGAAGAAATTATACTTTTTGTACGTGTTATACTTATGCATATTTTCCACTTTGTGTTACAGGTATGTGTGCACATAAATTTACTGAGAAGAAATAGCTAATTTTTAGTGGTTGGATGTGTCAGTTTTTTCTTTTTGGGCTTCAGGGTTTTCTATGTCTTTTAGGAATTCCCCTTTCACTCTAGGAGCATAGCAATTATTTCATGCTTTTTTTTTTTTCTAATATTTTATGATTTTTTCAATATGTAAATCTTTCACCCAGCTAGAATTTAATTTGTTATAAGATATTTGGTAGGGACCCAGCATTCTATAGCTAATCAGTTGTCCAAAGATCTTCTTGTCCCAGCTTCTCTTCAGTAATGTGAAATGCCACTTTTTCATATACTGAAGCCACACATATATTTTAATTTATTTTTGTGGGTTTTTTTCCCATTGATTTGTTTATTCATGTACTGGTACCAAACTTTTAAAATTAGCATAGCTTTATATTTTACCATCAATTAAGACTAGTCTTCCCTCATTACTCTTTTTTTACAAAATTGTTCTGGTTCTTCTTACAGATATTTTTTTTCTAGATTTATTTTAGAATTGGTTTGCAGAAAGATTAAAAGATAAAAATCTGATCATATTATCCTATGGCTTAAAACCTTCTCTGACTCCTCATTCCCCATGGCAGTAGTTGCCAACACTAACTTATGGTAGTGCCAAGTTGGCTACCCAAGAGTTACTGAAGAGCTTTTAAAAAATCTAGACTCTCAGGTTTTATCCACAAATATTCTAATAGGGTAGGACTGGATACATATCAATTCCTTTTGTGTATGAAACACAGCCTTCCTAGTTAGTTTTAGCTTCCCTTTGAGCTAAATCATGTGCTCTGTGCTGTTGTTAACATACTATTAACTGTTACCCCAAGAGGACATGTATGCCTCCATGCCTCTGTTACAGTTCTCCTACCTGGTATGATACACATTCACCTCTTCTTTCCTTTCACACACACAAATTTCTATGTGACTAACTTCTGATGACTCAGGAAGGCTCAGTTCAAGTGCTACTTTCTTTCTAGGAGCTTTCCTTCCCGTCCATTCAGGTACAATCTAGTGCTGTCATTTATACTAGTGTCTCTCTACATTGATCACACGGCCACCTCTCTAACTGCTGTTAACTTCTTAAGGATGAGGCCATTTTCAGATTCATCTTTGTATTTCAATATCTAGAACAGTGATAAGCACATACTAAATATTCAATTAATGTTGAATTCACAGTTGGTAAAGAAAGTTTTTTGAAAAGAAGAATTCTTTAGTGTCCTAGCTATAATTTCTTCATGGGGCAAGGAGTAAATTGTGAGACTTTATATTTTTGTTTATATATTATGTTGCTGTTATTATTTTTGTTTATAAAATGATAGATTTAGGGGTAGGTCCTAAGAAGGAAATATTCTGTATTTTTTTTTTTAATATAAAAGGAAAAATCTTGAAGTTCAAGGAAAAAAGTATCTCCAGAGAGTTGAACATTTCCTTATCAAGCAACTTGTTGATTGACATCTCAAATTTGAGATATTTTATATAGGATTTTTCCAATGGGGCTCTGACTTCTCTACTTACCATACAACACATTTAACATCAGGATTTGTCATGAAGGGACTTAAGGATTATAAACACTACACAAAAACAAATTTGTTCTTTTGTTCTTTTCCTTTTTTTTTTTCTTATAGTAAATACATGACTTACATTTCTTACTCTTTAAAGGCTTTAGAATTTAAGAATCTTCCCACTGTGTTCCACTCTGGGAATGAACTACAAAACAGAGACAAAAACAGATATCGAGATATTCTTCCATGTAAGCTAACAATGGTTTTAATTATTTTCCTATTTACATTTTTGAAAAGGTAAAAAGTGGGTTGTATGACTTTCAACATTAGCCATTTTGACCTGTGACCATGGTGAAGAGCTCTGGTAGCATATTCTTGGATATGCTAGAAGATGATGAAGGTCAAGTCTTCTATTCAAGGTAAATCTTCTAGTCACTGTCACAGGGCTATTTTCATAAGTCCTTCAACCTTGTTCTTATGTATTGCTACTTATTAGGCCATGAACCATCTAAAACATAATGTCTAACAGTCTGAGACATCTGCCACTTTTGATACCCCAAGTCCTTACCACCTTCCCTGCCATTTTGTTTAGACACACAAATACAATGGAACTATTTCTATTCATTGTCCTGGACATTAAAGCTGTCAATCTACCCTCCAACAAGAGGCTGCCCTTTGATTGTTGCCAAAGGGTTACACATAGCTTTCCTGTGCTGGGTAAAGCTAGTGCTGTGCCCCTCCCAACCCAGTTGCAGATTTGTCTGTTTCAGACCATCCACAGAGCAGAAACAAAACAACACAATTTACTCTTAGGCTGGAAATCTCATTTTTATGCCTCACATTCCTTTCAAAGTCAGAAATTTTCCAAATTAAATTACCATTTTTCTTCCTACAATGTGACCTTCCTCCTTTGTTCTATATCTTATCTAGTTTAATCACTCATTTGTCCAAGCCAGAAAACTTCAAGTCACCTGCAGTATCCAAAATGGTCACAAAGTTCTTTTGCTTCTACCTTCTTAATACATCTAGAGTCCTCCCCCATCTCTTGATTCCCACTGCTGCTAACTTAGATGGAGCCTGCTTTATCTCTCAGCTAGTCTCTGTATTCTTCACTGCCTCCACTCCCATCTACTCATAGCAGCTACTGAAATGACTTCCCTAAAGTGCGAATCAGATCACTTACCCTCCTTTTAAAGCTCTTCTTTGGCTCTCTGTTACTATCATGGTAAAGTTCTTTAGCATGGCATAAATTTCACCTCTCTAGCTTCAGCTCTCCCACAGAACTTTTTTTGGTTTCTGGGATTCATCCTTCTCTTTCTCTTGTCCCCAAGCCTTTGAATCTGCAGTTCTTGCAAGAACCACCCATCCTC
Source organism: Physeter macrocephalus (assembly GCF_002837175.3). Classification (NCBI taxonomy): domain Eukaryota; kingdom Metazoa; phylum Chordata; class Mammalia; order Artiodactyla; family Physeteridae; genus Physeter; species Physeter macrocephalus. Next base: position 36,478,269 of record NC_041233.1, on the reverse strand, counting down.
CCTTCTTTGCTGAGGTAATTCCTGCTGTCTTTCAGAGCTAGCTTGGCCAGTCTTCCCTTATTTTCCTCAAAGCTAGGTTTGGTGTTTCTCTAATAGTCTTATACTGTCTTGTGACTACCCTTCCCTACTTACTGAACTGTATTTTAATTATCTATTTACATTCCTGTGTCTCCTATTAGACTTGAGATGGTTGTCATAAAAATCAGACTAGAACACAGTGACTGCTATCATTGGATAAATACTTTCATGTTTAGTTGGTTCATTCACATCTAAAATGACTTTATGGGTATTAAAGTAATAAGTACCTTCCCAAGATAGTTAAAATAATTTATTATGCTGTCTTCTGTGGGGAGAGTGTGCAGAAGTGCATTGATGAATATTTCTGAAATCGGGGTGATAAACCATTATTAGACAGTTTAAGAGATAATGCCAACAATTTGGTGCCACTCCAAGAGATCAAAGGTCCCAATTATATAATTATATCTCTATCTCTACATATGGGCCGTACCACATGTCAGGTTCTATGACTCCTGTCCCAGTACGTTTTCTGTTACTTGTCTTTAGGTCAGGGTATACTCAGAACTAACTAATAATGATAGTGACTTAGACTTCTGGTAGTTTTCCACTTTTCAGAGCACATTTACATATATCTCATTGAGTTCTTTCTACAGTAACATGAGGAGGGCATAGCAGATGTTAATATCTGAATTTAAGGATGCAAGTCAATAAGGAATGGATAATCTTTCAACAGATAATTCTGAACAACTGCGTATTCATATACCAAAAAATTAACTATGACCCTTACCTCACACCTTATATAAAAATTTACTCAAAGTAGATCATAGGCCTAAGTAACGGAGTTAAAACCGTAAAATTTCTCAAGAAAACCAGAGAGAAAATTTTAGTGTCCTTGGATTTGGCAAAGTTTTTCTTAATAGGACACAAAAACCATGAACTGTAAAAGAAAAAAACAAATTGGACTTCATCAAATAAAAAAATATACCTATATTGCTCTTCAACACACTGTTATGGAAATGAAAGGCAAGCAACAGACTGGTAGAAAAATACATTCAAAACATTTATCTGACAAATGACTTGTATTTAGAATACAGAAAGAGTTCCTATAATTGATAAGAGGACAAATAGCCCAACATTAAGTGAGAAAAAAATTTGAGCAGCCACTCCACCAAAGAAGATATACAAGTGACAAATATATGAAAAGATGCTCAAATCATTAATCATTAGGAAAATGCAAATTAAGACTATAATAAGGTATCATTTCATAACCCACTCTAATGGAAGAGAGTTTAACAGTTCCTTATAAAATTACACGTATACCTACCATATGACTCAGCATGTATTTGTGAAGGACTTAGATCAGTGCTGGGCACACTTAAAACTATTACAGAGGAGATTAGGAGATTAGGACACTCAAAAGGCACCAGGGTTGCATGGGCACAGAAGGAATGTGAGGCCACGTGAGAACATAGCAAGAAGGTAGTCGGCTACAAGCCAAGGAGAGAGCTGTTAGAAGAAACTAACCCTGCTGACCCCTTGATCTTGGCCTTCCAGCCTCTAGAACTGTGAAAATAAATTTCTGTTGTTTAAGTCACCCAGCCTGTGGTGTTTTGTTACGGGAGTCCTAGCAAACTAATGCACTGTATAATTCCATTTATATAAAATTCTAGAAAATTCATACTAATTTGTATTGACATAAATTTGATCAGTGGCTGCCTTGAGGGCAGGAGTGGAGCAAGATGGATAGATTACAAAGGGACATGAGAACATTTTAGCAGTGTTGGATATGTTCAGTTATCTTTATTGTAATGATGGTTTCATGGGTGCACATGTGTGACAATTATACCTCAATACACTGTTGAAAAAGGTGGTTTGTGAGTGTGAAAAGTATATTACACTTATTATATTTTGTACAGTTACCATTATAATACAGATAGCTAGAAAAATATAAGCTTTCTAAGGGAGAGATTCAACAAGCATCCATACATTAGTGAAGTCTATGTTTCTATTACTATCACCACCACCAGTAATAATAATGGTAATAGTAGTAGCAATTGTTGTTTTTGTAATATCTTTATATGTATCCCACACTAAGTCCTTCATAGGTAGTGACTCATCTAATCCTCACCACAACCCTATGATGTTGGTACTCTTAGTATCTTTGTTTTACTAAAAGGCTAAAATAAATGACTTTTCTGTACCTCAAATAGGAGACAGACTGGGATTCAAACCTAGGCTTACCCACTCTACAATAGTGCTTCTCTATATTAATTCTTTTTCCAGACTATTAATAGGTTTTCCTGTGAGGTATATTATTTTCTACTTCAAAAAATCATTCTTAGCACTTAAATGATCCATTCTCAGTCATTCTTTAGGTAGATATACAACTATATTTTGCAAGGTTTGTTGTTCTATACTGTTTCATTTTCTGTCTTCCCTTAATCTGAGGCCTCTGTTCTGATTAATTAGTTGTTTGGTTAGAGATGGGCTAAGTAGTTAATGTGTTATCAAATTCTGCCTATCTGCAGCTATCTCCTGTTTTTAAACCCTGATAAATGAATCTTTCGTGATTTTAGGATTGTGGGATTTCAGTCCTTTTCTCTCAGTTTTCTCTGGGTGTTACTCCACTGTCCTCCAGCTTGCAGTGTTTTAGATGAGAAATATAATGATAATCTGATTCGTATTCTTCTATAAGAAACATTTTTTTTCATTCTGAAACCTTGAAAGATTTTTTTTTTTCCCCTGGAATTCAGTAATGTTACCAGGTGTATTTCATTTCATCGGTCTTACCTACAACTTATAGAACCTTTTAATCTGCAAACTCGATCTTCTTTTAGGTATAGGAAAGTTTCTTCAGTTATTTCGTAATTGCTCTTTCTCAATCTACTCTGTTTTCTTTTTCTGGAGCTCCTATGATTTATAGGGTTGGTCTCCTGAATCTATCTTCTAAGGCTTATATCTATTATCTATTTCTTTACTTCTGCCTCTTTGTAGTCTTTTTTTGTGTGTGTGTGTGGTACACGGGCCTCTCACCATTGTGGCCTCTCCCGTTGAGGAGCAGAGGCTCCGAACGCGCAGGCTCAGTGGCCATGGATCACGGGCCTAGCTGCTCCACGGCATGTGGGATCTTCCTGGACCAGGGCACGAACCCGTGTCCCCTGCATTGGCAGGCGGACTCTCAACCACTGCACCACCAGGGAAGCCCTCTTTGTAGTCTTTGCATGTACTTTTTCTTTCTCTCTCTAGTTTGTATTCTTATTTTCTTTCTTTCATTTGGTCTTCTAGGGAATTAATTTAAGTTTCAAGAAAGACCTTCCTCCCTCAGATCATCTACTAAAATTTTTAGCTTATGTGATGATTTATTTTATGTGTCAACTTGGCTAGGCCACAGTACCCAGATATTGGTCAAACACTAGTATAGATGTTGTTGTAAAGATATTTTTAGATTAACATTTAACCAGTAGACTTTGAGTAAAGCAGATTCCCCTCCATAATACAGATGAGCTTCATCTAATCAGTTGAATGCTTTAAGAGAAAAAAATTGGAGTCCCCCGAGGAAGAAGCTATTCTGTCTCCAGACTGCTTTTGGACTCAGGACTGCACCAGCAACTCTTCTCTGGATCTCTGACCTGACAGCCTGCCCGGCAAATTGGAGACTGACTAGCCTCCATAGTAATGTAAGCCAATTCCTTAAAGTAAATCTCTACAATCCTACCTTAAGAAACAGGAAACATCTCGAATAAACAACCTAATCTTGCACCTAAAGCAATTAGAGAAAGAAGAACAAAAATACTCCAAATTTAGCAGAAGGAAAGAAATCATAAAGATCAGATCAGAAATAAATGAAAAAGAAATGAAGGAAACGATAGCAAAGATCAATAAAACTAAAAGCTGGTTCTTTGAGAAGATAAACAAAATTGATAAACCATTAGCCAGACTCATCAAGAAAAAATGGGAGAAGACTCACATCAATAGAATTAGAAATGAAAAAGGAGAAGTTACAACGGACACTGCAGAAACACAAAAGATTATGAGAGATTACTACAAGCAACTCTATGCCAATAAAATGGACAACCTGGAAGAAATGGACAAATTCTTAGAAATGCACAACCTGCCGAGACTGAACCAGGAAGAAATAGAAATATGAACAGACCGATCACAAGCAGTGAAATTGAAACTGTGATTAAAAATCTTCCAACAAACAAAAGCCCAGGACCAGATGGCCTCACAGGCGAATTCTATCAAACATTTAGAGAAAAGCTAACACCTATCCTTCTCAAACTCTTCCAAAACATAGCAGAGG
>NC_041233.1:36458249-36472111 GCF_002837175.3 Physeter macrocephalus | reverse complement strand
ATAACGAAATTGAGTTATTTGTAGTGAAGTGGATGGACCTAGAGTCTGTCATACAGAGTGAAGTAAGTCAAAAGGAGAAAAACAAATACCGTATGCTAACACATATATATGGAATCTAAGAAAAAATGTCATGAAGAGCCTAGGGGTAGGACGGGAGTAAAACACGGACCTACTAGAGCATGGACTTGAGGATATGGGGAGGGGGAAGGGTAAGCTGTGATGAAGTGAGAGAGTAGCATGGACATATATACACTACCAAACGTAGGATGGATAGCTAGCTAGTGGGAAGCAGCCGCATGGCACAGGGAGATCAGCTAGGTGGCTTGTAACCACCTAGACGGGTGGGATAGGGAGGGTGGGAGGGAGGGAGATGCAAGAGGGAAGAGATATGGGAACATATGTATATGTATAACTGCTTCACTTTGTTGTAAAGCAGAAACTAACACACCATTGTAAAGCAATTATATTCCAATAAAGGTGTTAAAAAAATCATTCTGAGAAGGTAAAAAAAAAAGTAAATCTCTTTTACTGTGTATATATAGCCTATTGATTCTGTTTCCCTAGAGAACACTGACTAATAGAAATTTTGGAACCAAGAGTGATTCTAGAGGAATAGAATCTTAAGGATAGGTTTTATGAATTGGTTCCCTAATCTGACAAAATTTAAAGGCATTAATGACTTTATTTCTAGTAGTAAAGAGAGCACTGGTAATTCATGGTGTGATATGGCAATAGAGATACACAAAACCTCACCATTGGATATTCCTACTCAAATACTTATAAGAGGCAAGGTTCTAGATAACTGTGTATTTAATACCTTGGAGTATTTTTGTCAAACTAACAAGTAGAATGAGATTGGCTGGTTGCTGCTAATTGCACTGGACAAAGTAGGGAAAGAAAGGGTTTCAAATTTCTGGCTCAAGCACCACATAAATGACCTAAAAGTTTTATGTCTGCCCTGAAAGAAACCCCTATCTCCTATAGTTATGGAGCTGAGACCTCTGAAAATCTAACCCAGAGTCTCATGTGCAAATGGCTAAAATAAAATGGAAATAGAATTCCCAACCTTGCAGGGTGTTTGCTGTTAAAGTGATGGCATTGAGTGAGAAAGAATGTGATCCTGAAAATTGGAACAGAAACATATGGGAAGATCCTGGTGAAGATGCACACATCAAATCCCTAAACTCTGAAGAATCTTCTTTGCCAATGCTACTGATAGTGGCACTAATCTGACACTAATTTCAGGAGACCCAAAGCATCACTGTGGTCTACCAGTTAGTGGTGCTTATGGAGGTCAGATAATTAATGGAGTTTTAGCTCAGGTCCATTTCACAGTGGGTCCAGTGGGTGCTGACCCACTATGGTTATTTCTCCAGTTCTGGAATACATTATTGGACTAAATATACTCAGCAACTGGCAGCATCCCTACATTGGTTCCCTGACCTGTGGAGTGAGGGCTAATATGGTAGAAAAGGCCAAATGGAAGCCACTAGATCTGCTTCTACCTAGGAAAATAGTAAACTAAACGCAATCCTGCATTCTTGGAGAGAATACAGATATTAGTGCCACCTTCAAGGACTTAAAGGATGCAGGGGTGGTGATTCCCACCACATCCCCACTCAACTCACCTGTTTGACCTATGCAGAAAACAGATAGATTTTAGAGAATGACAGTGGATTATTGTAAGCTTAGCAGGTGGTGACTCCCAAGTGCAACTGCTGTACAGATGCGATTTCATTGCTTTAGAAAATCAACACATCCCCTGGTACCTGGTATGTACCTGTTGATCTGGTTAATGCTTTCTCTCCATACCTGTTAGTAAAGACCAAAAGAAACAGTTTGCTTTCAGCTGGCAAAGCCAGTGGTACATCTTTACTGTTCTACCTCAGGGAAATATCAACTCTCCATCCCTATGTCATAGTTCACAAGGACCTTGATCACCTTTCCGTTTCTTAATATTATCACAGTGGTCCATTATATTGATGACATCATGCTGATTGAACCTAGTGAGCAAGAAGTAGCAACTGATTGCTCTAGAATTACAGGTAAGGCATTTGTGTGTCAGAGAGTGGGAAATGAATCAAACAATTCAGTGGCCTTCTACTTCAGTGAAATTTCTAGAGGTCCAGTGGTGTGGGGCATGTCAGAATCATCCTTTCTAAGGTGAAGGATAAGATTTGCATCTGACCCCTTCTACAGCCAAAAGAGGCACAATGCCTAGTGGTCCTCTTTGAACTTTGGAGGCAACATATTCCTCATTTGGGTGTGCTACTCTGGCCCATTTACCAAGAGACTCAAAAGCTGCTAGTTTTGAGTGGGGCCCAGAACAAGAGAAAGCTCTGCCACAGGTCCAGGCTGCTGTGCAAGCTGCTTTGCCACTTGGGCCACAGGATCCAGTAGATGCAATGTCAGTGGAAGATAGGGATACTGTTTGGAGCCTTTGTTAGGCCCTTATCGATGAATCACAGCTCATGCCCATGGGATTTTGGAGTAAAGCCTTGCCAGTCTCTGTGTATAACTACTCTACTCTTGAGAGCTGTTCCTTTAGACTTGCTACTGGGCCTTAGTAGAGACTGAACACTTAACCATGAGCCTGAAAGTTGGGCGTGCACAGCAGCATTCCATCATCAAATGGAAGTGGTGTATACAAGGTCAGGCTTGAGCAGGCCCTGAAGGTACAAATAAGTTACGTGAAGTGGCCAAAATGCCCATGGTCCCCTCTTCTGCTACGTTACCTCCTCTTTCTCATGCTGTACCTGTGGCTTCATGACAAGTTCCCTATGATCAACTGACTGAGGAAGAGAAAACTGGGACCTGGTTTACAGATTGTTCTGCACCATACGCAAGCACCACCTGGAAGTGGACAGCAGCTGCACTACAATGCCGTTTTGGGGACATGCCTGAAGGACAGTAGTGAAGGGAAATCTTCCCCGTTGGTAGAACTTTGAGCAGTGTGCTTGGTTGTTCATTTTGCTTGGAAGCAGAAATGGCCAGAGGTACAAATCTTTACTAATTCATGGCCTATAGCCAATTGTTTAGCTGGATGGTCAAGGACTTGGAAGAAACATAACTGGAAAATTGGTCACAAGGAAATCTGGGAGAGAGAAATGTGTATAGATCTCTCTGAAAGGGCCAAAAACATGAATATATTTGTGTCCTTTGTGAATGTTCATCAAAGGGTGATTAAAGAAGAGGTTTTAATAATCAAGTGGATAGGATGACCTATTCTGTAGATACTGGTCAGCCTTTTTCCCAGCCACCCAGTGGATTTATGAACAAAGTAGACATGCTGGCAGGAATAGTAGCTGTGCATGGGCTCCTCATCAACATGGACTTCCACTCACCAAGGCTGACCTTGCTGTGGCCACTGCTGAGTGCCCAATCTGCCAGCAGCAGAGACCAACACTGAGGCCCCAATAGGGCGCCATTTCCCAGGGTGATCAGCCAGCTAGCTACTTGATGGCAGGTTGATTACGTTGCACTGCTTCTGTCATAGAAAGAACGATGCTTTTTTTCATACTAGAATAGACACTAGATATGGATTTGCCTTCCTCGCAACAAGCTTCTACCAGATCTACCATCTGGACCTGCAGGATGCCTTATCCACCATCATGGTAGTCCACACAGCCTTGCTTCTGATCAAGGAACTCACTTGGAGGCAAATTATTTGTGGCAGTGGGCTCATGATCATCTCTTACTATCTCCTTTTTGAGGGGAAATTTCTCCTATGACTACTTGAGTTATTTCTTTCTTGCTAAATACAGGCATACCTGGTTTTATAGCCCTACACTTTATTGAACTTTGCAGTTACTGTGTTTTTTACAAATTGAAAGTTTGTGGCAACCCTGTGTTGAGCACATTTTTCCAACAGCATTGCCTCACTTCATGTCTTTGTGTCACATTTTGGTAATTTTCGCAATATGTCAAACTTTTTCATTATGATTATGTTTGTTATAGTGATATGATCAGTGATCTTTGATGTTACTGTTGCAAAAAGATTACAACTTGCTGCAGGCTCAGATGATGGTTTTTATTGCACTTTGCAGATATTGTGTTTTTTACAATTCAAAGGTTTGTGGCAACCCTGCATCGAGCAAGTCTATAGGTACCATTTTCCCAAAAGCATTTCTCACTTCATGTCTCTGTGTAGCATTTTGGTAATTCTTGCAATGTTTCAAACTTTTAAAATTATTATTGTAGGGCTTCCCTTGTGGCGCAGTGGTTGAGAATCTGCCTGCTAATGCAGGGGACACAGGTTCGAGCCCTGGTCTGGGAAGATCTCACATGCCGCGGAGCAACGGGGCCCGTGAGCCACAGCTACTGAGGCTGTGCATCTGGAACCTGTGCTTCACAACAAGAGAGGCTGCAATAGTGAGAGGCCTGCGCACCGCAATGAAGAGTGGCCCCCGCTTGCCACAACTAGAGAAAGCCCTTGCACAGAAACGAAGAGCCAACACAGCCAAAAATAAAAATTAATTAATTAATTAATTATTTTTTGAAAAATGAAGGTTTCTTTAAAAAAAAGTTGAAAAAAAATTATTATTATATTTGTTTTGATGATCTGTGATCAGTGATCTTTGATGTTACTATTGCAGAAAGATTACAACTTGCTGCAGGCTCAGATGATGGTTAGCATTTTTTAGCAGTAAAGTATTTTTTAATAAAAATATGTATATTGCTTTATAGACATAATGTTATTGCACATTTAGTAGACTACAGTATAGTGTAAACATAACTTTTATATGCACTGGGGAACAAAAAAATTCATGTGACTCGCATATTGCGATAGTACCTTTATTGTGGTGGTCCGGAACCAAACCCACTATATCTCTGAGGTATGCCTGTGTTCCGTGGTTTGTTTCTGAAACTCCTTCCTTTTATATATTCCTTTTTTTTTTTTTTAAAGAAGATGTTGGGGGTAGGAGGTTATTAGTTAATTTATTTATTTTTGCTGTGTTGCGTCTTCATTTCTGTGCAAGGGCTTTCTCTAGTTGTGGCAAGCAGGGGCCACTCTTCATCGCGGTGTGCTGGCCTCTCACTATCGCGGCCTCTCTTGTTGCGGAGCACAGGCTCCAGACGCACAGGCTCAGTAGTTGTGGCTCACGGGCCTAGTTGCTCCGCGGCATGTGGGATCCTCCCAGACCAGGGCTTGAACCCGTGTCCCCTGCATTAGCAGGCAGATTCTCAACCACTGCGCCACCAGGGAAGCCCTATATATTCCTTTTATATGCTCTGCATCCTTTAGTATTTTAATAATTATTGTCATTTTTTTCACTTTTTTTTTTTTTTTGAGTTCTGGGAAAATTCCTTAAGCTGGTTTTCTAAATCACTAATTTGTTTTTCTGTTCGCTTCTCATTTTAGGGATTTTAATTGAGTAATTGTGGTTTTTATTTGAAAGCAAGCTTTTATTACTTTAGATTGTTTCATTTTTACATGTTAAATCTCTCTTTTGAAAATAAAAAGTTATCTTCTGCAAAATGGTACATATTCACTATAAAAATTTAGATAATAGTCATTGCTAGCATTTTGATGAATACTTGCCAGATTTTTTAATATGTTTATATATGATATATATATATGATGAAAGATCTCACTTTAATGCTCCTTTACCTCCTTTATAATTTAATAATACAACAAATTTATGTCAATAAACAGATATACATCATTCTTTTAAATAATAAAATAATGTTTGCTCAAATTTCATTTAAAATACAAATAGGAGGGCTTCCCTGGTGGCGCAGTGGTTGCGCGTCCGCCTGCCGATGCAGGGGAACCGGGTTCGCGCCCTGGTCTGGGAGGAGCCCACGTGCCGCGGAGCGGCTGGGCCCGTGAGCCATGGCCGCTGAGCCTGCACGTCCGGAGCCTGTGCTCCGCAACGGGAGAGGCCACGACAGCTGGGAGGACCCCACGTGCCGCGGAGCGGCGGGGCCCGTGAGCCATGGCCGCTGAGCCTGCACGTCCGGAGCCTGTGCTCCGCAACGGGAGAGGCCACGACAGAGGGAGGCCCGCATACCACAAAAAAAAAAAAAAATACAAACAGGAGTTTTTAAAGTATTCTTCTCTCTTATAGAAAGAAGACATTTGCTGTGATTTCTCAGAATGATATACTTTTGTGAAGTACTAGGTATCTTTATATATCTAGTGATTGTTTTTTCTATTTATTCATATTTACAAGGAGAGATTTATGTTTTCTATTTTGGAATTTGAGAAAGGTTCTGTCAGAAATTGTGTAAGCCCTCTTCAGTGATCTTGGTCATAGTGTTTTTGGGAGATAAGTGGGTCGCATGACCTTGAGTAATGGAGAGGAACTATTGGTGAGACCACTGCATGGCAGGGAAGGACCCTCCTTTTATTCTCTCTGTGGGAGCAGTGGTGGAATCAGAGCTCCAGATGTCTGTGTAAAGTGAAGAGAGTTCCTGGGCCAGTGGAGTTTATTAGTGAGCCAAGTAGTTGGATTTTCCCCTCTCATATTTGTTATAATAGTCCATGTTGGACGAGTCCCATGTTACTTGGAGCAAATTCCCTTTGTAGCATCCTTTTGCCACAAAACCTTTGATTAGCATGCCACTTCACCACATGAAGGCTGGGAATGGACATAAAAGATGGCTGCCTTGTGTGGGGGGCATTTGTAGAATTACAGTAATCCTGGGATTTGTATCTGCTCAAGTACCCCAATCTTTTTTTTTTTTTTTTTCTCCCTCCTGGCTCTGCTGCTCTGGGCTTGCGGGTTTTCTGGATTTGTAGGAGAATGTCATTCATTCACTTGCTCCTTCAGAGGCCTCCTCCTTTGCTGTGTTCAGTCACAGGCTAGGAGGTACCTCCCTTGGCCTATTCCTACCTGTGCCATATGTAACAGAAATCTCTCAAAATGTCTGGATACCGATGGCATCCTTCTCTGTTCAGAAACTGATTTTTACAAAAACTACCTTAACCTAATTGTATATTTCTTAGGTCATGCCAGTAGGTTTTGGGGAGGGAAGAATTTAAATTCATGGACTGAAATAACCCTTTGAAAAGAAATTCCTATGCCATCTTCTCTATTGGTCAAAGAGATAAATGGATTTACCTGTGTGAAAGGGTTTCATGAAATCTGGGTGTATTGCATCTCCTGCTTTTCCTTTGTCTACCCTATGTTTCTGTGTTTGTAATAGATGATTCAACACGTGTTCCTCTTAGAGAAAGCAAGGACTACATCAATGCTGGTTATATTAAAATAGTCAATTCTGGAGAAGAGTATTATTATATTGCTACCCAAGGACCACTGCCAACTACCACAAATGACTTTTGGCAAATGGTTTTGGAAAATAACTCTAATGTTATTGTCATGATAACCAGAGAGGTAGAAGGTGGAGTTATCAAATGGCACCATTACTGGCCCATTTCTATGAAGAAACCTTTGGAACTGAAAAATTGTCATATCTTCCTGGAGAACTACCAGATACTTCAATATTTCATCATTCGAATATTTCAAGTTGTCAAGAAGTCCGTAAGTTAAAAAAAATCAGTGTTAGATATATATTTCATTATATAAGCACACGTGTCAGGACGAGAAGTTAGGAGTAATATGGGACATAGCTGGGGATACTTTTTAAAGTAACTTGTTTTTACTTCTCCCTGGTACCAGAAACTAAGACAACACCACTTCTACTTCTACCTAACCAAACTCTGACTGGAGAGATGAAAAAATTGAAAGGGGAGTTGGGGCGGTTGAGAGTGAGTGTTGGAAGTTGCCTAATCCTGGGATGTACTTTGGCTGCTTTTGCTGAGAGTGACAGATATGTATGGAGTCCTTAAGATATCCTGATAATCACTGTGCCAGGCACTGTTGCTCCTTACTGAGTAGCAAAGAGTTCGGTGCGCTTACTGGTACCTCCAGTTACTGTGCTCAATGAAGGTGGTAATATTGAGATTTGTATGGGGTGCTTTGGGAGCTCAGAAGGGAAGTACTTAGCTCTCCTTGGGCTTGGGGGGAAGATTTGCTAGAGGAGGTGACATCTGGATTGAGAATAACCCAAATGAGAAAGATGGAAAGAGGAAGTCGATGATCAAGGTATAAAATAGCATGGGATATGTATAGAGAGATACAAGTAGTTAAGTGTTTCTGGAATGTAAAAATTCAATGCCAGGGAGTAATGAGAGGTGAAATGAGGCTATAGAAAATAAGTAGAGAAAGCCAGAACATGAAATGTCTTGGATTTCAGCTAAGGAACATGAACTTCATTATGAAGATACTTGGGAGACATTGAACAATTTTAGTAAGAAGCGTCCATGATCAACTAGGGCAGTTAACAATTAGAAAGCAAAGACTTTGGTGTTTTTCAGATAAAATTGGCAGACTTTATGTGACTTATGACTTGTGACTTATAAGGAGTGTTCACAAATTATGCTGTCAAATGCAATAGCCACATTTGGCTATTTTATATTTAAATTATTTAAACTTACATAAAATAACAAATTCAGTTTCTCATTTGTAGTATCCACACTTCTAGTATTTAATCACATGTTACTAGTGGCTTCCATATGGGCAGCAAAGATATAGAGCATCTGCATCATTGTAGAAAGTTCTATTGGGAAGTATTGGTCTAGAATAATTCATAGAATAATTCATTTCTTGCTCTAACAGACTCGGAAAATAGAAAAGGAATGATTTATAGGAGAAAGTGATGTTACATTGCTCTAAGTGGATTTGATCAGCAGGTAGGTGATACATGTGTTCTATAGGAGTGAAGGGGATGGGAGTTAAACTGGAAACTTGAAAAGAGTGATGAGATTTGGAGTCATCATCAAAGAAGTTGATGGGAGTTAAACCGGAAACTTGAAAAGAGTGATGAGGGCTTCCCTGGTGGCGCAGTGGTTGAGAGCCCGCCTGCCGATGCGGGGGACGCGGGTTCGTGCCCCGGTCCGGGAAGATCCCACATGCCGCGGAGCGGCTGGGCCCATGAGCCATGGCCGCTGAGCCTGTGCGTCCGGAGCCTGCGCTCTGCAACGGGAGAGGCCACAACAGTGAGAGGCCCGCATACCGGAAAAAAAAAAAAGAAAAGAGTGATGAGATTTGGAGTCATCATCAAAGTTGATTGGAGCACAGGCAATGATCAGGAAAAGGGTTGCTGGAGGTGCTGAGGTTATAACCCATAATTTGCAGTAACAATAAAATATGCAACTATGTGATTAATTTTTTCTAACCATGGGATTCCTGAACACAGGTTATGAGACTTACCCAGGGAGGGATGTTGCTTAGTATATGTGGCAGGATTCAAAGGATGAAAGGAGTTGACAGTCTGGTAAGAGAATGATTTAGATAATCAGCCATGAAGTCTAAATTTAGGGAGATGGATGGAATCAGGGGCTAGGAGGAAATGGAGGACAACAAGGACAGGAGAGCTCCATTTAGTCACATTGTTAGAGTTGAAGTGAAGCACAAATGAGGTGGTAGCATAACAGCTTCTGCTCAGAAAATGATGTTGGAATCTAAGAACTGGAAGATTTTTGATATTGGACATTATAGGTGATGGTGAGTCCAAGGAGTGATCACATTGTGAGGACTAGAAGAAAGAAATGGTCTCCTTTGCACGAGAGAAATAAAAATGTGAGGTTAGAGTGTCTGTTTGGCTGTTGAGATCCCAAATTTGCCTGGTCAGAATCTGTGGTAGGGTGATAGTGATGAGAAGGTGAAGCTAAGAGGTATGAAACTCAAAAGGAAGAGAGGTTTTTTGTACAAAGAGAAGGAATAATGAATTGGAAATAGCATTGGGCAGCAAGCGGTATGCAACCTAATCTCTAGGCTCTGTGGTACCTGGAGTACAGGAAAATAGGTGGCCTTGATTAGAGAGGGCTGCAGAGTGCAGTGCCCATGGGAGGCAAGGCCAGGAAGTGGAAGAAGCATTTAGGGAAGTGATGATGGTTTCCATGAGTTTACTGTGGGATGGGGGCCTGAGTGCAAAGGGAGATGTTGAAGAGATAGAGAAGTGGGGAGGGAGGGGAAAAGATAAAATGGAAGAGCATGAGGATCGGAGCATAGAGTGGTGTGACAAAGGAGGCCAAGAATAGTAATAATGGCTGACATTGATGGTGGGCTTGCTGGCTGTGTGCTAGGCCCTGTGCTTGCTCTGTACACCTGAGGATTTGCCTGATCCTTCACTCTCCTAAGACTTGTTGATTCCCTCCTATTAACCAAGTATTGTGCCAGATGCTAGAGACAGAAAATAGACACAGTCTCAACTCTTAGAGTGCTTACAGTCTAGTGGGGAAGGAAAACACCAGTTCCAAATGACATGTGATACATGCTATGGCAGGAGAAGGAGAGCATGCTTGGAGAATACAGGCCAGGTGGGAGGCCCAGAGGAATGATCTGTCTGCAAGGATTCAAATGCTCGGTTCCACCTGTGCACCCTTGACAAGGGCGTCTAGGATGGTGGCCTTTGGGCTGAGGCCCACAAGCCTCAAAACCATGGGGCTGATGTTTGGAGAATCTGCATCATGGCACTGTGTCAGGAAACCAGTGAGGCCCACCTTCTTGCAGGTTCTCAGTGGTCAACAGTGCATGAAAGATTTAATCCCTAAAATATGTGATGGAGTGAGAGCTATCCTCAATTTGGTGCCTTCACAAGATTTTCAAGTATCATTTTCCTCATCCAATTTCATGTACCAATGATTCAAAATAGAGGTTTTCTATTTGGAACTTAGGAAAATTGTATTTCTATTTGGAACGTAGAAAAAGTGGTACATTAGGGAGAAGCAGAGGAGCAGTGAGAAATCCTTCCTGAGTTTTTTCACGAGGGTGCCCAGTGAAGTAAAATGAGGGCTCCACATTGGGGAAAGGGTGAACCCTCTGGAAAGGATGATCGGTAAACTCAAAGTGCTTTATCTGTCAACCCTGAGGAGAGTTCCATGGCTCCACTTTCAGGGGGTTCAGCACAAGAGTGGGGGCCAAAGTCTACTCACATGGTCATTAACTGCCCTATCCTCATCACCAGAGGAGGTTGCCCCCCACCAAATCCCAGTTAAGCAACTTGACAGCACTTACTGTTTTAATTAAATTTAGTATCATAATATTTAAGCCAAGATAGATTGCTTTTCTATCTTATTCCTAACATGTTAGCTCATCTTTCATCCTAAGTGTTTTAGATTCTTGGTTTGTTTGGACTCTTCTACATTCTCATGGTGCAGAAGAAAGACAGTAGAGTTAGATTTGGGAGGACTACATTATTGTCCCAGCTCTAAACATATGAGCCTTCTGACCTAGCATACGTCTATCAGTCAATCAAATTCTTACTTTTTCATCTGTAAACTGAGGATATCACAGTGCTTGCCTCCCCAGGGTTGATGTGAGGATTAAATGAGATAATGCATGTGAAGTCCTTAGCACAGTACCTGGCACAGAGTAAGGGCTAAATTCCTGTCACCTGTTAGTATTTTTATTTTTATTATCCTATTACCATATAGCAATTATTATTACTATTTCTGGCATATTAGAAATTAAAAGAAGATCTCTACTATAAGACGTTGATAAATCTCTCCTCTCTCTCCGCCTTCCTCTCCCTCCCTCCCTCCTTCTCTCTCTCCCTCTCTCCCACCCTCTCTCTTTCCCTTTCTCCCTCTCTCCCTCCCCACCCCACCCGCACAGACAGGAGGTAGTCATTTTGTAAAACACTTGCAGTTCACCAAGTGGCCAGACCATGGCACTCCTGCCTCAGCAGAAGGTTTTATAAAGTATGTTCATTATGTGAGGAAGAGCCACCTTACAGGACCCATCATTGTTCACTGCAGTGCTGGCGTGGGCCGGACAGGGGTGTTCCTATGTGTGGATGTTGTGTTCTGTGCCATTGAAAAGAACTTTTCAGTAAGTGTGTGAATTAAGCAGATAAACTGATGCTGTTAGTAAACACTGTACTTTTAACAGCCTTCTAATAACTGAAGACTAATATTTGGCCTTCAAGAGCAACCAAGTAAATAGAGAGCCTGTGAGCTTTGAATACCTGCTTCTCACTTAACTGCTGCAGGTTCTTGGAGGTGGTTGTGAGGATTAAAGTACACAATGCAAATGAATGGCTTCGGACAGTGTCTGGAGCATGGTAGGTGCATTGTAAACATGAGTTCATTTTCCTTTTCTTTCCCTCCACCCACACATACAGTTTTTAGAATCTTGTTAGAGAATGTTGATGATGTGTGCCTATTTTTAATGAACGGAAATACATGCATGTGAGCACATTGGGAAAAAAAAAGTAGACTTCAGGGTTAATGAGAGGTCCCTGGGTTTGACTGCCAGTTTTGCCACACATTTTAGATTTTGGTGACTTTCTGCAAATTGCTCATCTTCTCTGAAACCTAGTTTTCTCATATGTAAAATAAGGATAATAATATTGTTGGGTTTGAGTCAACCATTAACAATTCTTTATTTTCCTCCTAAATTTGGAACCAACTAAGGGATAAACACAAGAATTAGACATATGGTGATTCTACTATGATCTTTATTACTGATTAATTACATAATGTGACTTTAGATCTGTGCCCCAAAAGGCCTACTTTTACTGAACTGCTTTCCTGTGCTGCAGAAGTGAGGAGGGGAAGACATTTGTTTAGTTAGCAGGCACTGCGGGGGGCGGCGGGGGAAAGCAGCTCTCACCATGTCCACAAGGAATATGAAAATCCACACCTCGGTCATAAGACAACAGGGGCTACGAGGCATTTGTCCTGGTAGGCAAATTTTGCAGAGTTATCTTGTTATCAGAACAAATGTTAAATCTCTGCTCTCTTAGGCTTTATGTAGTTATACCCCAACAGTGACAAACTCTCCCTTGTGATAGCAAATTGGCTGCATGGGTTCTACAACTCTCCATTCTAAGGCAGTATTCCGTCGTGAGTAGAAAAATGTCCTCTCCCAGAAACTCCCTGCAGGACAGAGGGAGTTTCTTTCTCTCAGAAGCTTGAGCCAATATCTCCTAGCATTTCACTGTTTTCGCTTCAGTTATAGCCCTTTCCCTAAACTGATCACTGTGAGAGATGCTGGTCCATTAAGGTCTGTCAGGACTACTCCAGGCCATACGGCTGAGAATGAGAGAGGAATGGTTTTCCAAAGCAAACTGAGTTTTGTTTTGTTTTTTTTTACAAAGAATGAATATAAACTGGGTGGTAAAAAAATGACAAATGTCCCCAAAATGCTGAAAATGTAAGTAGTATGAATCTTATGTTACCTGTTCCTATAATTAATGTTGTTTTATCCTTTTAACAGAAAACACATTAGCATAATTTTTATTTTATATATACTTCATCATCATTAATTTGTTTATATTTGTTCTTATTTTATATTCCTTATAGAAACTGTAAAAACTATAAATATTGTATTTTGTGATTCTGAGGAGCACTTTTTTTTCCCCATCATTATACCTTCTTTAAACTCAAAATGTGCTTTATAATAAGTCATCTGTCAGCTTAATTGACAGTGTTTTTCTTAGCGGTATGTAAAATAGCGATGTGTTTTACAATTAAGGATGCTTAGATTTGATGGAAAATAGTGGTTCAAAAAAAGGAAATGCATCCATTGTTGCCTTATTGGACTTTTCATAGAGCCTTGAGCTGTCAAATGTTCTTACTTATGCCCCTCCCTACTCTTTTCAGAAATTTTGTCCAGCAGAGCTACTCAAAGTATGGTCTTGGACCAGCAACAATCTGTGTTACTTGCAGCGAGATAAGTTTTCTGAAATTGAGAGTAAGCATTTAGAAACTTTCAAAGCATGGGCTTCCCTGGTGGCGCAGTGGTTGCGCGTCCGCCTGCCGATGCAGCGGGACCGGGTTCGCGCCCCGGTCTGGGAGGATCCCACATGCTGCAGAGCGGCTGGGCCCGTGAGCCATGGCCGCTGGGCCT
>NC_041233.1:36457612-36458037 GCF_002837175.3 Physeter macrocephalus | reverse complement strand
AAAAAAAAAAAAAAAAAAAAAAAAAGAAACTTGCAAAGCAGTTTGATATATTGCTGTGACATCCAAGAGCATGACAGTGGGTTGGCTTTGGTGAACAGGAAGTAGACCAGTTTGTGCGTTGTGAAAAGCACACAGGGAGTCTTACATGCTGCAAGCTGTATACCAGCCGTGTGTGGCTGACATTTTAAGATTATTTTATCAATTACAACTCTAAAGGATATGAAAATCTGAGAATATGTAACCATTTATTTCTTTTTATTGTTATGTTATAGTCGTTTTTATTTTTTTTTATTTTTTAAATTTTTATTTATTTATTTATTTTTTTGCGGTATGCAGGCCTCTCACTGTTGTGGCCTCTCCCGTTGCGGAGCACAGGCTCCGGATGCGCAGGCTCAGCGGCCATGGCTCACGGGCCCAGGTGCTCC
>NC_041233.1:36451928-36455390 GCF_002837175.3 Physeter macrocephalus | reverse complement strand
GGTATGCAGGCCTCTCACTGTTGTGGCCTCTCCCGTTGCGGAGCACAGGCTCCGGATGCGCAGGCTCAGCGGCCATGGCTCACGGGCCCAGGTGCTCCGCGGCATGTGGGATCTTCCCTGGCCGGGGCACGAACCCGTGTTCCCTGCATCGGCAGGCGGGCTCTCAACCACTGCGCCACCAGGGAAGCCCAGTCACTTTTATTTTTAAGTAAACCTGCTTAAAAATCCTTAAAACATTGGGAACAAACTGGGTCTTCTCTTGCCAACACTGATATTGCTCTGTAGTTGAAACATTCTCGATAGAACTTTCCCCTCTAACCATCTTCAACATGCAATAACAGTTGTTAATTATCAGTTACCATATTATCACATAATGAAGTGAGTAATACAAAATTTAACACATTAACCTTTACGAAATCAAAAATTCTTACCACATCACTAAACACACTGTCCAGTTCATCTGGCAGGGTTCTTTTTTTTTTTTTTTGGTAGCAAGACTTTCTTGATGAAGCAGTGTGTTGGTTTATCTTTTGGAATAAATTCTTTAATCTGTATAACTACCTCAGACTTGTTTTCTTGTCATTGCAGCTCTACTACCAGAACATAATCCTACACAAAACTTAAGCTCCAAATTACGTTTGATGACAATGTAGTACTTTGCATTTTTATGCAGTTTAAGACTAGTTAGTTGTGTTTATCAGTGATCAAACTGAGAAAAGGAAGAATTCTTCCTTCTTATCATATCATTTTCAAATCACACATATACTGAATCACTGTGTTAGCAATAGCTGTGCAGTCAGTAAGTTGCAATGGTAAATACTTTGCTATTTTTGTTTCGTGAGTTGGTACCACTTCGCATCACTAGCCAGTCCCTGAATTCGTCAAGCTGTGGCTTCATTAGAAAATGGTACTTTAGCTATCTTTTTTTGCCACACCTTCAGCCCAGATTTTCAATAAAGCACCTTCAGTACAGTCTGTCACCATTATCTGGCAATCGTGTTAAGGGTTTTTAGTCTTAGCAATTCAAAGTGCCATTTTGTAAGTCTGCAGAGTATTAACGTTATATGTGAAGTGTTGAACATGAGCTTTTTATTTTAGTATTCTTTAAAATAATTCTTTTGTCTTGGAACTTATTTCTTTTGTTCTGTAAGTGACAAGTACATTTTAATGGTTTCTTTGCTTTGTTAGCCAGTACATCTTTGCAATTAATACGAGTGTGGTTTTAGCAATTCACAATTAATAATGGCTATAAAACTCAATGTATGAGGAATCATAATGCTAGGTAAAATTAACATGAACTCTTTTGGTCTTCATTTCTTTGTAGTTACTTCCACTATT
Organism: Physeter macrocephalus; assembly: GCF_002837175.3. Taxonomy (NCBI): domain Eukaryota; kingdom Metazoa; phylum Chordata; class Mammalia; order Artiodactyla; family Physeteridae; genus Physeter; species Physeter macrocephalus. Next base: position 36,454,052 of record NC_041233.1, on the reverse strand, counting down.
ATCATTTGGTTAACCACTACAGCTATATTCAGAAAAGCTGTGCCTTTTCTTGTCAAGACAATCCAGTGCAGCAGCTTTTGCCATCGGTAAATTAAGGTTAAAAATGAATAATACAGGGCTTCCCTGGTGGCGCAGTGGTTGAGAGTCCACCTGCCGATGCAGGGGACACAGGTTCGTGCCCCGGTCCGGGAAGATACCACGTGCCACGGAGCGGCTGGGCCCGTGAGCCGTGGCCGCTGGGCCTGCGCGTCCGGAGCCTGTGCTCCGTGATGGGAGAGGCCACAACAGTGAGAGGCCCGCGTACCGCAAAAAAAAAAAAAAAAAAAAAGAATAATACAAATATATTTTCATAATTTGTCTAATCTTAAATTATAGATTAATAGACTTTCAAGAAACAATGGTTTTTAAATTCATTGAAGTTCCATTTTATCAATATTTCCTTTTATGGATCATGCTTTTGGTGTCAAGTTTAAGAACTCCTCACCTAGCCTAAAGAATTTTTAGGTCCTAAAGAATTTTTCCTATGTCCTTTTCTAAAGTTCTGTAGTTTTATGTTTTACGTTTAAGTCCATAGTCCATTTTGAGTTAATTTTTTTATAAGGGGCAAGGTTTAAGTCAAGGTTCACTTGCTATTCTTCCTCCACTGAATTGTTTTTACACCTTTGTCAGAAATCATTGGGAATATTTGTATGGGGCCTATTTCTAGTTCTATATTCTGTTTCATTGATCTATGTGTCTGTCCTTTTGCCATTACCACACTTTGGATTCCTATAGCTATATAGGAAGTCTTAATATCAGGGAGAGTGATTCCTTCTCTTGCAAAATTGTTTTAACCATTATAGATCTGTGCCTTTCCATATAAATTTTTAAATTAGCTTGTTTATGTTTACAAAAAAGCTTGAGGGACTTTGATAGCATGAATTGACATTTTTACTATGTTGGATCTTCCAATATGAATGTGGTATGTCTCTCAATTTATTTAGGTCTTCTTTGATTTCTCTCATCAGCATTTTGTCATTTTCAGCATATAGCTTCTGTATGTGTTTTGTTGGATTTATTTTATTTCATTTTCTTTGAAGCAGTTGTAAATGGTATTGTGTTTTTACTACCATGTTCGTATGGTATTGTGTTTTTACTACCATGTTCGTTGTGTGTACATGTATGTACAAATGCAGTTGATTTTTGTGTTTTAAAAAAATATTTATTTATTTGGTTGTGCTGGTCTTAGTTACGGCATGTGGGCTCCTTAGTTGCGGCAGGCGGGCTCCTTAGCTGTGGCATGTGAACTCTTAGTTGCAGGATGCATGTGGGATCTAGTTCCCTGACCAGGATTCGAACCTGGGCCCCCTGCATTGGGAGCATGGAGGCTTAACCACTGTGCCACCAGGGAAGTCCCCAAATGCAGTTGATTTTTGCATGTTGATCTTGTATCCTATTATATTGTTGAACTCACTTATTAGTTCTAAGAGGTTTTTTTGTCCTGTTTTGTTTTGTTTTCAGATTCCTTGGGATTTTCTGCATAGACAATCATTCCATCTGCAAGTAGGGACACACTTACCTCTTCCTTTCCAATTCATTTGCCTCATATTTCTTTTTTCTGGCCTTACTGCACTACCTGGAACTTCAAGTGTGTTGAAAACAGGTAGTGAGAGCAGACATTCTTGCCATCACTAATAGGGAAAAAGCAAATTAAAATTATTTGTTCTATGAAAGATGCTATGAAGTGGATGAAAAGATAAGCTACAGACTTGGAGAAACTGTTTGCAATCCACATATACAACAAAGGTCTCACATCTAGAGTATATAAAGAACCCTCAAAACTCAATAGTAAAATAAATAAATAGGCAAGTAATTCAGTTAGAAAATGGGTAAAAGACATGACATTTCAACAGTGAGGACGTATTGATGATAAATAAGCACATGAAAAGATGCTCAGCTTCATTAACCTTTAGGGAAATGAAATTAAAACCATGATATTCAGCTGCATGAGCTGCTTGTAAATTTTGGACATTAATCCTTTGTCAATTGCTTCATTTGCAACTATTTTCTCCCATTCTGAGGGTTGTCTTTTGGTCTTGTTTACGGTTTCCTTTGCTGTGCAAAAGCTTTTAAGTTTCATTAGGT
>NC_041233.1:36414088-36450512 GCF_002837175.3 Physeter macrocephalus | reverse complement strand
ATACCGTATGCTAACACATATATATGGAATCTAAAAAAAAAATGGTCACGAAGAACCTAGGGGTAAGATGGGAATAAAGACACAGACCTACTAGAGCATGAACTTGAGGATACGGGGAGGGGGAAGGGTAAGCTGGGACAAAGTGAGAGAGTAGCACGGACATATATACACTACCAAACGTAAACTAGAAAGCTAGTGGGAAGCAGCCGCAGAGCACAGGGAAATCAGTTTGGTGCTTTGTGACCACCTAGAGGGGTGGGATAGAGAGGGTGGGAGGGAGGGAGACGCAAGGTGGAAGAGATATGGGGACATATGTATATGTATAACAGATTCACTTTGTTATAAAGCAGAAGCTAACATACCATTGTAAAGCAATTATACTCCAATAAAGATGTTTAAAAAAAAAACCATGATAAAGTATCACTAGACATCCATCCGAAAGGCTAATATAAAAAATAATGAAAATACCAAATGCTGGTGAAGGTTTGAAAAAACTAGATTACTCATATGTTGCTTATAGGAATGAATGTAAAATGGTATATCCAGTCTGGAAAATAATTTTAAATTTTCTTTAAAAAAAACAAAAGCAGAACTAAACTAAACTTACCATATAACCTTAGCAATAACACTCGGATATTTATTCCATAGAAATGAAAACTTATGTTCACACAAAAATCTGTATGTAAATGTTCATAGCAGATCTATTTATAGTAGCTGAAAACTGGGAAACAACCTACATGTTCTTCAACAAGTTTAATGGTTAAAAAAATTGGTACCTGTCCATAGTGTGGAATACCATTTAGCAATAAAAAGGAATGAACTACTGATACACTCAATTTGGATGAATCTTGAGGCAATTAGGCTAAATGAAAGAAAAGTTAGTCTCGAAAAGTTAGATATTACATGATTCCATTATGTAATCCCTTTGAAATAACAAAACTATAGAGATGAAGAATAGATTACTGGTTGCCAAGGGTTGGGAGTTGGGGTGGGTGGGTAGTTCTAATGGATAACAGGAGGAAGTCTTGTGGTGGAACTGTTATGCACCTTGATCGTGGTTGCAGTTGCATGAATTTTCACATGTGATAATATTTTATAGAACTATACATGCTCACACATACATGCCCACTCTCACAAATGATTGCATGTTAAACTGGCAAAATCTGAATAAGCTCTGTAGATTGTACCAATGTCAATTTTTTGGTTTTGATATTATACTCTAGTTGTAGAGGATGGTATAATTGGGAGAAACTAGGTGAAGGATACACAGACTCTCTCTGTACATTTTTTGCAACTTACTATGTATCTATAATTATTTCAGTATAAAAATTTTTAGAGGCTTAATTAACATTTTAAATTATTATAGAAATGACAAATTATATAAATAAAGGAATGCTTACATTTTCTCTGATTTTTATGTACTTTGGGATTATAGTTGACAGTTGACAAACCTTAAATTTCATGTGGTCTTGCTGCACATGACTCGTCCTCATCTTATACCACATGTGACTTTTCAGGCAAGTTCAGCAACACCTGAGCTGGTCTATATCTTGTTCCACTGATGAGGCTTCTCAATGTTACATCACTGTCAGATTGCTGTAAGAGTTTCTAAACACTTATTACCAGTTTCTGGACTCATCTCATTGTGGTCTAGCAACAGCCCTTTGCAGAGCTGCACCAGCTTAGTGACCACACTGGGTAGTGCTGGTCTCTGTGCACAGGTGCAGAATCTGGTGTTGGGCCAACTGTTGCTCAGGGTCTCCATTTGAGTTGAGAGGGCTCTTTATATAAGAAACAGCTGTGTTACTGTTGTGGCCAGAAAACGTCTTCTATGCTTCAGACTTTTGTAGAATCAGAGTGCTGCTTTAAGTTCTCCCTTCTGAGAACAGAAAAGTATACACAGGGGCAAATTTGTTGTTATTTCTTTTGGAGAACATTTCTTATTATAAATGATTGCTTCCTGCTTTTTCCTGGAAACCCATTTAAACAGGTCTTCCTTATCTATTAGACAAGGTGAAACATAGTACATTTTCTTATAACTGAAAATGAGAACTTTCTGGTTAAATCTTGAGATATCTTTTACTGGAAAGAAGTATGGCGTACTCCTTTGGCATCTGTGGGTTTTGTGTTTTCCCCCTCCATGGATAATACAAAATTACTGTCATCCTGTTACAGTTCAACATCATGAATATAGTGGGCCAAATGAGAGAACAACGTTATGGAATGATCCAAACAAAGGTAAGTCTCACCACATAAATTCTAATAAGAACAATAGGGAATATAAAGATGAACATTGTATAGCACATTACAATTTGTAAAGCTCTTTTGCCTACACAGTTTCATTGAATTCTTACCGTTTGAGGTAGACATTAGTTATGCTCTGATATTACTGATGAAGTACTTCAAGTTCAGAGCAATGAAGTTTGTTCCATAATGTCATTCGGACAGCAAGTAGAGGAGCCAAGACTGAAACTGAAGTCCCCTAATGCCCACACACATGCTTAGTCCATAATGCCATTTTAAGTAACATATCTGAAGTTATTTTCCATAAATTTCTGGATGGCAATTTTGGGCTATTTATTTGCAACTAAAATATCAAAGTCACTGACATGTCATAAAAAGGAAATCATTTATATCACAGATTAGTTATATTAATCATTGGGGCATCAAGAGAATATGGATAATGAAAATAAACAGGTACCCCTAAATCTTTTTTAGAGTTTTTTTAGGCAGTGTTCAATGATATGAAGTGTTTCATTTGAACTAGGCTACGTCTAAAAAAAAGTTTAAATTTGATTTATCCAGTGAAGATATAAAGAGATTGAGATTGAGTCAGTTTCCCTTCTGTTCAGTTAAGCTTCAGTTAACTAGTTCTAGACCAAGAAGTATATTATTATCATTTATCTTCCTGATATTTTAAAAAATGTATTTACATAAAGAAGTTCTTGGTTAAATGTTTGCTCTTTTTAGGCACTTTTCTTTGTGGTTGAAAAGTATAAATGTGTTTTCTGAAAGTGGATATTGGTATTCAATTAACATTCCATTGTATTTCGTATATATATATATGTATTTAGGAGCAGTATATCTTTGTTATAAAATTGTGCTTGAAGTTCTTCAGAAGCTTCTGACTTTAAAGTAAGAAAGACTTCTGTTGCTTCACACTTGAAATTACCAAGTGTCTTGGAGCCTCCTCATAAAGAACATGTTCGAGCTGTGCTGAAGGGCTTTGCTTATGCAAGTGTGCTGTCTTGGTGTATCATTTGACTTTCTTTCTGACAACTCCCTGAAGGCAGCATCATTTGGTTTGGGGTGGATGGTGTTTACCCACTGATCTTACTTAGGTAATATCAAGTACCCTCCCACATTTTCCAATGAAATGAAAGTTACATAAAACAACTGCAGCCTATTTGGTTGAAGGGGTTACAGAACCCAATAAAGGACTTAAACTGTATTAGTTAAGATTTTATTTGGAAAGACAGCTGAAGGGAGCTGAGGATTCTGCGGATCACAAGATCTCAAGATCATATCATGACCTTTTACAGGCATCTTCAAGACAGATACGTATCCATGTTTTTTAGCTAGAGTCTGTACTTGTAGGTGGTGTTTGAAAAACTTAGGTCACTAAAGAGTCCAGTTAGGATGGGTTAACTGTTTATGCAAATTGGCTTCCATTTTCCTATACTTCTACACTTCTCTGGGGCCCCAGGGACCTCGGAGGACAAGCTGCCTTTCTAGAACAGCTGGACAAGGACCTGTTGGTCTGGGAAGCATTTTCATGGTGGGCAGAGTTCCTCCTCTCCATCACATGAGCACATTGGTGAACGGTCCAAAACTAAAACAGATGTTTATATAGAAAGTCCAAGAGGAAATTTTTGCCTGTCTTGAGTTCTTTCCTATCCCACCCGAACACTTAACGTATTACTCAGTCTGCTTTGTTAAAAGCAAATATTACATTCTACTTGCCTCTTACTGTCTGCCCTTTAGCTAACCAATAAACTTTGATATAAGCTGTATTACGTACTTCTGAGTATCTCTTACACCAGATATATTTTTCAAACTAAAATCTCTGATAATTATTTTTTCTTCAGAGTTCCATTAAATCATTTATTTCCATTACTGCCCACCTCCACTGTAACATTTAGAAGTTGGCTTTGGGAACCAGATTTTGGAAAACCAAATTCATAGTTGTGAATACGAAAACTTCCATATTCTGTTTTTGAAAAGATATGGCCATTATTATATTCATCTTATTATAGGACTTTGCCTCATACAATTACAGTGATATTTTGGTCAAGAGATTTCAGTGACCAGTTATACTTGATTATAAACTATAAAGCTAGTGATACATGTCTCTGTATGATGTAATTCAGTGGAGATCAGAATAGGCTATGCATTATATTGGGAAAGTTTCTAATATTAATCTGTAAATATTGAATTTTTAAGAGAATTATTTTGTTCCCTTAGCTGAATGAATACTTGAAATGGTTGAATTAAAATTGATAATTCTCATTTTAAAAATAATTAGTAGGTTTTATTCTTATATAAGTCTTAGCAATTTATTTTTCTTTGCACCTTTCACCTCCAATCTGTGTAAAACACTGCTGAATTTTCAATTAAGTTTACAATTGTTACTCAAAGGTCATTTCAGTAATTTATTTATGTTGAAAAATCTCAAAGGAAAACACCTTAAATAACTCTAAAACAAATAAGTTTCATTTCCTACTTATTTTTTCTTAATCCCTGGGAAGAATTAATTTTCTTCCGTGTTGTCTTGAGGTTCAAGTAATTGAACCAAAAAATTGGAAAACACTAAGTAAAAACAGGTCAGTGGTGGGGGTGATGGATTGCTCAGTGGAGTACTCAGTCCACAGCCACAATCAAAAAGCAATAACTGGGGCTTCCCTGGTGGCGCAGTGGTTGAGAGTCTGCCTGCCGATGTAGGGGACACAGGTTCGTGCCCTGGTCCGGGAAGATCCCACGTGCTGCGGAGCAGCTGGACCCGTGAGCCATGGCCGCTGAGCCTGTGCATCCGGAGCCTGTGCTCTGCGACGGGAGAGGCCACAACAGTGAGAGGCCCGCGTACCACAAAAAAAAAAAAAAAAAAGCAATAACCAATGACCTCATAATGAAACAATTTGAATTAGAAGGAATCTTAAAAGATATCTAATCTTTTAACCATCTATCTAACCATCATATCTGAAACGTGAACATTGTTTAGACACTACTAGCAAGCAACATCATATTTGGAGCTGAAAAAATAGAGCCTTCCGATTAACAAAACAATACCTCCTGTTAGCACTATAGGTGAGTACTGCTCTAGAGTTAACCAGCCAATACAATAAGATTACAAAAAGGTATAATTGCTATAAATATTGGAAAGTTGGAGCACAGTAATCTTTTGTTTGGATATTTTGCCCACATAGAAATAGTAGACTCAACTACAGTATAGTATTAGAAGATTCATTATGAAGTATGGATAAAAGATATCTATGCACCAAAAATCTTTCTCTATATCAGGGGTCAGCAAACTATGGCCCACAGGCCAAATCTGACCTATTGCCTGTTTTTGTAAATAGAGTTCTATGGCTATTTCTTTATATATTGTCTGTAGGTGCTTTTGTGCTACAATGGCAATGGCAAAGTGGCAGAGATCATATGGCCCATAATGCCTAAAATATTTATTATCTGGCCCTTCAAAGAGAAAGTTGTCCAACCCCTTTTATATATCTTTAATAGGAAAAATATCTCTGAGCAATAGGGATATGTACCATATATATTTTATAAAATGTATAATATACTTAAGATTAAACTTACCAAGAACTTGACCAGTTCATATTCTGAGTGAATAGTAAATGAATAGTAAATGCATGAAAAGAACCATGATATTTTTGAAAAGAAAAATTAATTGTGAGGAAGGGAGAGGGTTTGCCTTAGCAATAATCAAAGTATTGTCTAAAGTCACAGTAATTAAAACAATGTGAAACTGGTACAGGGATACATAAATGGCTCAATGGAACAAAATAGTCAAGAAGTAGACTCCACAGACTCATATATATTTGTGAATATTTAATGTATATTGTATGCTAAAGATAGCATTCCAAATCCACAGCTTCAAAATATATGAGGCAAAAACTGATAGAACTGATAAAATGGAAAAATAGAAAAATCTGCAATTATAGTTAGAGATTTCATCTCTTAATAGTTAATAGAATAAGTAGAAAGAAAGTCAGTAAGGATATAAAAGATTTGTATAACACTCTCAACCTGCTTGACCTAATTGACATTTGTAGTGAGCACTTCACCAAACTACAGCAGAATATACACTCTTTCAAGTGCATGTGGAACATTCACCAAGAGAAATTATATTGGGGGTTCAAAAAGTCTCAATATAACTCAAAGGAAAGGAACTATATAAGTATGCTTATGGAATTAAGTAGAAATCAATAATATAAAAATATTTCAAAAATTCCAAAGTATCTAGAAATTTAACAGTGTACTTCTAAATAACTTATGGGTCAAAGAAAAAAAGAGAAATTAGAAGATACTTTGAAATAAATGAAAACACAACATATCATAATTTGTGAGATGCAGTGACAAAGTTTAGGGGCAAAGTCATATTCTTGGTTGGGCTATGCTGAATTTGTTATGTCTGTGGGACCTCCAAGTGTCTCTGCAAGTCTAATGTTAAAAGGATTCCTGAGCTGAAGACCTAGATCTTAGAGAGTGTTTGCCTTGAAGGTGATGTTTGAAGGCATGGGAATGGATGAGCTCCCTAAGGAAGTGAGATGGAGGCCAAGGGCAGAGCCCTGGGGAATGTCAGCATTCATTCCCACTTTGACTACCCTTCATGGCCCAGCCTAAGAGCCACGGTTCTTCTTCCATGAAGCCTCCTAACACTCATCTCTCCCTCCTCTGATTCTTTCATCAGTGCTTTTCAAAGTCTGTGGTGAAAGACCTGTTTTATTTACAAACAGATAGACCCAAAACAGCCAAAATAGCTAACAGATATTTACTGGAAAGTGTGGTGGGTTAACAGCAATTGAAACTGGATGAGTATCACTACTGTCCACTTCAAAAGTGAGTAAGTGCAAGCAGCACTTGGTAAGACCTAAAAGGGTTGGAGCAGTCTAGTTCCTATCTACTCTAAAAGCAGACCAGCCAAGACTCTTTTCCAGAACAGAGTCCCACACTGAGGAGAAACTGTAGAATCAAAAGTGAGCAGAACAGGGATAATAGGGATGAAGAAAAGAGAAAGACCATATAAAAGTGAGTGAGGGGAACAGAGCTGGAAAACCTTTTTAATGTTTTGAAATATTAAAAAGTTACAAGAGAGAAACTATAGTATACAAATGACTACATGACCTAACAAGGTAGATATAGTCACTTAAAATGGGGGGAGAATGGGTATATTTTAGGCAAAAAATGTTTAAGTGATTTTGGTAATAACTGGTAGAGTAGTATTGGATTATTATTTTGAGCCTATTGTAATACTGGGTAAAGCAAATGAGTAATTATGTGATGTTTGAATTCAGTTATCCTCTGTGTCATTGTGAATGAGGACTCTAGATGTAGAAGAAAAAAGATACAGGTGTAATACAGAAGTTAAGTAAAAACCCTATAGTTCTCAATTGAAAATAATAGTATGAACCCGGGAAGTATTTATATGCTAGATAGATAGAGAGACAGATGCTTTGTCAACTTAAATGGCCTAGAAACAGTGACCAACTTAGTAAAAATGAGCATCCCTAGTGCCCAGATTTTGATTTCTAAATCTTGCAAGAATGAAAGTGACATAGACATTTTCAGACACAACAAAACTGAGAGTTTGCTTCCAGCAGAGTACCCTAAAGGAAATTCTAAAAGTTAAAATGCCTGAAAATTATCCCAGCTGAGTTAAAGATGGAATTAAGAGCAGAGAATGGGTTAAATGTTTTGTTGGGTTTAAAATACACATATTGAATTAAAATACATTACAGGGACTTCCCTGGTGGTGCAGTTGTTGGGAATCTGCCTGCCAGTGCAGGGGACACAGGTTCGAGCCCTGGTCTGGGAAGATCCCGCATGCCACAGAGCAGTGAAACCTGTGCGCCACAACTACTGAGTGTGCACTCTAGAGCCCGCGAGCCACAACTACTGAGCCCACATGCCACAACTACTGAAGCCTGTGCACCTAAAGCCCGCGCACCACAACGAAGAGTAGCCCCCGCTCGCCGCAGCTAGAGAAAGCCCGTGTGCAGCAACAAAGACCCAATGCAGCCAAAATAAATAAATTAATTAATTTAAAAAAATACATTATGACACTAACATACTGGTTGGGAGAGATATAAATAGATTTAAGATGTTCTGAGGTTCTTGGACTATTCAAGAGAAGGGTAAATTTATCAATTAATATTAGATTTTGATAACTTTAAAATACTTCTTATAATTTCTATTATAACTACTAAAAGAACAGGAAAAGTGTATAAGTTCCAAATTAAGAGAAGGTAAAATATAGGCAAGACAGGACAGAAAAAGAAACAGAATGTGGTACAAATAAAAAACATATAAAAAGAGTAGACTGAAGCCCAAAGATATCAGTAATTATAATAAGTGATAAGTGGATGAAATGCTCAATGTAAATGATGAAAAATATCAAGAAACAAATTTAAAACATAAGGATACAAAAAGGCTTAAAATAAAAGGGTGTAAAAAAGGATGCAAACACTAGGCAAAAGAAAGCTGGCATGGTATGTTACTTTTAGACAAAATAGAATTTTAGCAAAAAGCATTACTAGAGAGGTTCTCTGGAAATATATGACCACTCTAAATTTGCATGCACCTAATAACAGAGCCTTAAAATATATAAAATATATATACAAAATAAATGAAGCATATATATAAAATAAAAAACTATAAAGAGAGAGACAACTCCAAAATAATAGTGAGGGGTTTAAACCTCTCTTAGTAATTAATAAAACAAGCAGACAAAAATCAGTGAGACTATAGGAAGAAGACAGCCATCTACAGGCCTCAGAAGAAACCAACCCTGCCAACACCTTGATCTTGGACTTTTACCCTTCAGAATTTTAATAAAATAAATTTCTGTTGTATAAACCAAAAAAAAAAAATCAGAGAGACTATAGAAGAACATGATGTACCCAGTTGACCAAAGAACATATATAAAACATTGCACCCAAGACTGCCGAATATACTTTTTTTCAAGCTGTCATGACACTTATACCAAAAATGACCCTGGGCCAAAAAGCAAATTTCAATTTATTTCAAAATAATTAAAATCATAAGCAGTGTGTTTTCTAAACCAAATGCAATTATGCTAGAAATTAGTAACAGAATGATAACTGGAAAAGCCACATATATCTGAAACTTAAGAAATGTACTTTTAAATAAATAACGGGACAAAGGAAAAATCATAATTGAAATAAGTTTGAACTGATAATGAAATTAGTACATTTAAAAACTTTTGTGAGAGAGCTAAAGCAATATTTAGAGGAGAATCTATAGCCTTAAATACATATATTAGGAAAGAAAGGACAAAATTAGTAAGCTACATAAGCATTGATCTCAAGAAGTTAAAGGACAGCAAAATTAACCAAAGTAAAGTAGAAGGAAGTTTAGCCTAGAAATGAATGACATAGAAAACAAATATATGATAAGGGGAATCAACATAGCTTGATCAAAACTGGTTCTAGTAAGACTGATCCAGAAAAATGAGAGAAGGCACAAATAACAAAACGCAAGAATGGAAAAAAAAGGTATTTCATAGAATCTGGAGACTTTAAAAAAAGAAAATGCAGGCTCTAAAAGCAAAGGTGACAAAAGAAAAAATAAATAAGTGGGAGTATATCAAACTAAAAAGCTTCTGTAGAGCAAAGGAAACCATCAACAAAATGAAAAAGGCAACCTACTAGATGAGGTACAATATTTGTAAATCATATATTCGATAATGGGTTAATATCCAAATATATAAAGAACTCATACAACTCAATAGCAAACAACAAAAACAAACAAATGATAAACAAAAAAACAAGCAAGCTGATTTTAAAAATGGGCAGATAATTTGAATAGACATTTTTCCAAAGAAGATACAGATGTCCAACAGGTACAAGAAAAGATGCTCAACATCACTAATCATCAGGGAAATGCAAATCAAAACCACAATGAGATAACACTCACACCTGTTAGAGTGGCTGTTATCAAAAAGACAAGAAATAACAAGTGTTGGCAAGGATGTGGATAAAAGGGAACCCACATGCACTGTTGGTGGGAATGTAAATTGGTGTAGCCATCACAGAGAACAGTATGGAGTTTCCTTAAAAAATTAAAAATAGAACTACCATATGATCCAGTAATTTCACTTCTGGGTATTTATCTAAAGAAAATGAAAACACTAATTTGAAAAGATACATGTACCCCCATGTTCACTGCAGCATTATTTACAATAGCCAAGATATGAAAACAACCTAAGTGTCCATCGATGGATGAATGGATATAGAAGGTGTGGTATATATATATACACAATAGAATACTATTCAGGAGCAAAAAAGAATGAAATCTTGCCATTTGCAACAACATGGATGGACCTTGAGGGCATTATGCTAAGTGAAACAAGTCAGACAGAGAAGGACAAATACTATATGACCTCATATGTGGAATCTAAAAAACAAAACAAAAAACAATAAAAACCAGGCTCATGGATACAGAAAACAGATTTGTGGCTACTAGAGGCAGGAGTAGTTGGGTGTGGATGAAATGAGTGAAGGGGGTGAAAAGATACAAACTTCCAATTATAAAATAAGTCATGGGGATGTAACATACAGCATGGTGACCATAGTTAATAATACTTTATTGCATATTTGAAAATTGCTAAGAGAGTAGATTTTAAAAGTCGTTATCACAAGAAAAAATATTTTTAACTTGTATGGTAAAGGATGTTAACTAGACTTATTCTGGTGATCATTTCGCAAGATATACAAATATCGAACCGCTATGTTGTATACCTGAAACTAATATAATGTTATATGTCAATTATACCTCAATAAAAAAGCGGAAAAAAAAGAAAGTGAGAGAATATCAATAAGTTTATGCCAACACACTTGAAATGGACAGATCCCTAGAAAAATTAACAATCAAAATAGAAAATCATAATAGGTAGGTCTAAAATTTCAAAGAAACTGATTCATAATTAAAACCATTCCACAATAAAAACTTAAAGTAGGTGGCTTCACTGGCAAGTTCTAAAAAATAATTAGAAATGTCTCCAATCTTATACAGTTCTTTGATAGAAAAGAAAAAGGTTAGCATAGCATTGATACCAAAACCCAAAAAGGAAACTATGAGAACACATCAGGTCAATTTTGACTCATGAATATGTATACATATATCCTAAACAAAGTAGTAACAAATTGAACCTAGAAATGAACTGTTAGGAGATTATTTTTAAAGAAAGCATAATTATTACTTTCATAATATTAAATATACACAAGTCAAAATTTGTATTTAATTCATCAATTAATGAGGGAACCCATAAGCTAGTTCTCAAGAAAATTTTTAAATATCACATATAATTAGGTATACAGTAAGCTACAAGGATATATTGTACAGCACAGGGAATATAGCTAATATTTTACAGTAATTATAAATGGAGTATAACCTTTAAAATTGTGAATCACCATATTGTACACATGTAACTTAAACAAAAATTAAAAATTAATATTAAAAATACATAATTAAATTAATACAATTAATAACAATTTAAAAAATTACACATAAATGCTGAAATTTACAAATAGATGATAAACTGGCTTTTACCATAATGGGTGAGAAGAAGAATGAATTGTCTCTCCACTGGGCAGATTTAACTTAAATGTCTATGGATCAGAATCATTTGCATTGCTATCAATTATCTGCAATTACAGAGTTGTAAAATAGCTCAAAGATTATGAAAGGTACAGTACCCATAAAAATCAGAAAACCTAAAATTAAGAAATTTCTACTTTTCCATTGAGAACACCAAGTAATCTTTTTGGTCCATTTCAAAGATTTTTACAGTTTTTCCTGGCAATATAAAAAGGATAAGATATCATGATCAAATTGCATTTATTCTAGGAATGCCAAATTGGTTTAACAGTGTAAAATCAATGAATGTGATTCATCACACTAATGGATTAAAAGAGAAAATCCTACAGACAGCTCAATAGATGTGGAAAAATTCTGATGAAATTTGATATCCATTTTTGATTTTGAAAAAGAAAATTCTTAGCAGACTAGGAACAGAAGGGAATTGCTTTAATCTGCTAGCAGATAATTGCAGCGCATTTACAGGTGATGTTCATTTAATAGTAAGACATTGTTCCCTCCTACAAATCAAGTGCTGTCTTGGACTTGTCTTCTGAAAAATGGGTAGGCATGGAACTGGGAAAACGGAGTCCACTACACAGTCAGGCTTGGATGGAAGCCCCAAGGAAACAACTAAATGTCCCTTGATGCAAAAGATCATGCCTTCCTCACTGGTGATGATTCTTAAGTTCTTTCTCAGATATAGAGGGAGTGGATTTGGTTAATTTTACACCATAGAGCACCTTCAGTATTCTCCAGCAGTATGCTTTCTGCTCAGGATCACCACTGTGATGTCAGCAATCCAGAACCAAACCTCTCACAAACCCAATGTAGAAAAGGTACTTCACGGGTCAAATAGAAATGCCTATGTTAGCAGTATTTTACTCTCTAGGAAAGTACATCTGAAGAGCCCAGTACTCTAGTGTTAAGATGCTTGTTTACAGGGAATTCTGCCTGTATGAAGCTGAAAGCAAAGCAGAGTATTAAAAGCTCTTTGCAACAAAGGGCCAAATCAAAGAGACACAGCATTCCAGAGTCTGAGTGTTACCGGCTCTACAAAACAAAATGGTGCGTGGGTCCATTAGTGACTGTCCAAGCTGGACTGCCACTGAGCACTGGGGCATGTTGGGGCCTGCCCAGGATGCCTGGGCTGACATGCTTATGGGATCAGCTTATTTTTATGAGACTTCTAATGACCTCTCACGGGAGATAATGTCTGTGCCCGCTGGCACTGATAGCTGCCTCCAGAGGTAAGTGATGGCATTTGGGCACAATGGCCACCCCCTAGCTTCTCAGGTCAAGTTCTATGGAAAAGAGTCGTCCAGGGGGTAAAGAAACTGCCAGGCTCCTGCAGGAACCATGAGTAAGGGATTTGTAAGGGAGGCCTGGGGTTGACCAGGGTTGCTCACGTTTCCTCTGGCTGTTGACCTTCTGGGAACATATGTCAGGTTGAGGGAGGGTTGATGGAACAATAAGCTGTAAAAGCAAGACATATAAAGCAGTGCAATAAGAACAAATAATCTGAGAATACACTTTTGTTGGGGTTCATCAGTGGTTTTAGTGAGAAGAAAAGAGGCCTCCACTCATCACGGTAATGACAAGGCCAGGGCTGGACCTGCACCCGTGCCCAGGAGGGTGTCCTTCCCCGAGGGAGAATGTGAGGAGGGCAGGAACCTGAGGGGTAATGCTGGGACACAGGCTGGGAGATCCTTCATAGATCTGTGGGCAGAGGGGCACCCTGGGCTGAGGAGGCTGGTTTGCCGTAGTCCAGTTTGATTGAGACTTCTGCTCCTGGAGAACCACAAACATACACTTCTAGTGCCCTCACCCTTTAGTCTCACTCATGCACTCCCTGGTTGCCCACACCCAGATGCATGGACAGTCACGCAGGTGTGATCTCCTGGCACTTCTCTGCTTTCCCTACCACACACCTTTCTTCTGAGCAGGGCAGGAGGGGACAGTGTCGTATTCCACTTACAGCCCTCTCCTTGAAATAGGTGCAGATTTGTGAAGCATTATACACTTTTTTTTCACTCTCAACCCTAGACTCTTAGAGTGACTGTTTGTACCACTAATACTACAGCAAACACAACATTATATAATTATTAATTGATGACTTTCCTATGAGCTCTCATGGCTTGCCTGTGCTTTACTCTGCTTTCAGTCACCATTACCTAGCATGATGCCTAAATAGAGTAAGTCCTCAGTAAAAGCTAGATGAATGGAGAATGAATGAACAGAGATATTGTGATTACTTACTCATCGTGTAATGTCAATATTTTGGAGTGTTGTTCATATCATAGGGATTGGTTTATGACATGAGCATACTATCCTGAAATGCTTAGTCATATTCCACAGAAACCAGTCCCATGAGAGTCGGTAAGAGAAGGGTTCTTGGGAAATACTGCATTCCATGTGCTTCTGTTGGAGTTCCATAGTGTACGTTAGTATACTCGCATCAGACAGACCAGGAGGAGGACTTGCATGTAGAAAATGCCATCCCTCTCTCAGCCTCTGGTATGAAATTATGACTCTAGGAAGAAGGATGAGTGAATTAAATATTGGAATGTAATAGCAAACTGGCTTTTGTCTCTTTAGTGGATATATAGGAATTCCACTACATTGATTAGAGTTCATCCTCCAATAGTTTTTCCAAGATGAGCTCATGAGTTCTGTATTCTCTGATGTCTGGTGTATTTTAAAATGTCTTTATCATGCATGACATTTGGCTCTGTATAAAATTCATGTGTTATTCTTTTCTCACTTGGAGGGTTTTGTAGACACTGTATACATTTTGTAGACATTCACTTACCTTCTCATAGCATTGAGTGTTGTTATGGAGGAACTTGTTGTGTTGAAAACATAATTCTCATACAAATAGACAGGGAGCACAACTCATTGTTTCATTTACCTCATTAATGGCCGAACCAGCAGGAAGACCAATGGTCTGGGTGGGATTATTTCCCCAAGCACCACCAACTCACTTTTAAACTGCTTTTATTCTCCTATTACCTTTCTCTTCTCCTTCTTCTCCTCCTCCTCCTCCTCCTCCTCCTTCTTCTTCTGTTGGCCTCTCCTTTAGTTCTTATTTTGTGGAATCATAATTCTCATCTAGTGAGTATTCTTCAGCTGCTGGTTGCCTGTTTCCTCTCCTCTGGTGTCTGAATGGTATCCATGGTCGTTCCTTTCCACTCTGACAGGAAGCCCTTCTCTCTACAGTGAACGCTGAAGGGTGGTGTTGGTGTTGTCAGGGCTGGCAGCTTGGACTTCACTCTGCTGTCTCTAAGCATGTCCTCACCAATGCTGTCCTCTGTGGCCCTGCTCCTCAATTTCAAATAGTTCATATTTTTGAATGAGTGAATGAATGTCAATACCTTATTTTCAGGGTGCATTTTCCTAGTGTTTTGGTGAACCAGGTCACCACAAATGCTCGTTCGCTGTTAGAGAAACCGAGTGAACAAGTATCTTAGTATTGTCACAGAGGCCCTTAGGAGTTCTCCTTTATCGTGGAGTGAAAAGAGATGCCTTGCATTCTCACGATGCATTGCCCACGACTAGAGTTGTTAAGTAGATAGCATTTGACATTCTCTTGCAGACCATCTCCCAAGAGAGGCAAGCTGGTAACAATGTACAGTCACCATCTTGACTGCTGTTGCTGTTTATATAAGGCATTTTGGGAAATCTCTGTTAAGTGAATCCTTCTGAACTTGGAAATTCTCTTTTGCTTAGCTTTTTCTGTTGATAGCAGGTAAACCAGAGGTGGCTGGCTAAAAATTTTAAAAGTCATGGTGTAGGTCAACCCTGGGTTCTGCACTGCATGTGTGTAGTTGCTCGGATATGTCAAAGTGCCTCACCCTATGTGTCCCAGAGCTGATAGTGGAAGGTGAACATCCGATTCAGAGCGCTGCTCATGCTGGAACCTGAGCAGATGTGACTCACTCACTGAGAACGATCAGAGGGAGAACAAGGAGAGAAAGTGACAGTCCTTGAGTCAACATAGGGGCTCACCATGCCCCTTCATAATACTGCTGCCAGGTGTAGGACACTGTCCACATTGGCCTGGCTTTTGCATACTTGGCCTTACATGGGCCCAGTACACAGTGTCCTCTTGTGTGGTTGTGGTCTGTGTCCCTCCTGTAATGGGAAGTAGGATCATGGCCATTCCTTAAGTAGAAGTGGTTGTTCATCTTTCCACAGACAGTAGTGAGACTCTGAGGCCCATTCCTCGTAATGACTTTCCCTGGGCCACAGACTCTTTGATCCACCCAGAGGATAAGCCATCCTTGTGTTCCAGGCTGTTGAGAAGGAAGGGTGGGTACCAGGCTCGGCGGGACCTGGTTACCAGGAATAGCTTTCATTTGTCTCTTTCTCAGTCGTATGCCAACTTCTTTCTTACCCAGGGTCCCTTCAGACAGGGCAGGTCAGCACCGGGCCAGGCTTCGAACAGGCACAGCTCCTCTCAGAACTGTTATTCTCTAATTTTCCGCGTGATTTTCCTCTTACAAACCAATCCATCCCACCTGAGAAAAGAAAAAAAAAATAACCACAACATTAAAAGTTTACTGTTGGGATGATAATTTCACTACTCACCTCTGGATTAACCTTGGTCTAACGTATTTCCAGCTTGACTGCATTCATTCTGTATTGTCAGTGCTTAATGTATTTTCCGGCACCCAGTAACATTAATTAAATAAGTGGCTATATAAATGACATAAGAACAGGCAGCAGGGCGAGTTAATCCTAACTCTAAGTATTAGTTGAATGCCTGTTCTTTCCGTGACCCGTCGGGGAGAGCAGTGCCAGCCACCTCAGGATGCGAGGGCTGTGCCTCCCTGCTGAGCAAGATCTCAGCACAGCGGATACTCTCATCCGTTACCCCATCTGAAGCTCACAGGAACCGCCGAGGGAGAGGTTTAGTGGTCCTTGTTGGAGATGAGGACTCTAAGTCACATGTACCTACAGCCAGAGCTGGCTGCTGCGGTTCTCCATCCCTCCACGCTCCCTCTGCTCTCTGGTGGGGCTCAAGGTTCCCCTGCTTTTCTGCTTGGATTTGGAGCTGACAGTGAGCCTCCTGCTGGACAGAAACACGGCCACCCTGGCACTTCCTGTGTGTGCCGATTCTCCACCTGCCAGCAGCACTGGCCCCCAGAGCCCACGGAGCCCAGAGCACCTACTGGCGTTGGCTCAACGTGGCTTCTATGGGGCCGGAATCCCCAAGTTCTCACCCCTCCAGGCTGCTCATCCCCGTCCCTGGTCAAGACTGGCCTGGAGTTACAGGCAGCTTCTGCAGTGAGGGGAATCTGTGGTGAGTTTTGAGAGGGTGGGATGTGCTCTATCAAAGAGGGAAGGTGGGAGGCCATCGATCAGGGCTTGCCTGGATCCTTTATCACCACATCTAAATAGTTTCCTGCCACTAAAGCCTGTCCCATCTTTGTCAGCCCCCTCACCACCACATGGTACCCACACGCCCACGCCAGCAGTCATCGTGTGTGCCCGTCTTGGGGAGCCTGCACCTCTAATGAGGTCACTCTGCTCAAAGTTTGGTGTGGCTCCACGCCACGTAACCAGTAAGTTCAAACCTCCTGGGTAGGCCAACTGTGCACGGCCTTCTGCCTCCCGGGGAAGGAAACCAGTGGAGAGCACCCCTCACATCTAGGTCTGGAAGGGGTAAGCTGGCAAACGAAGTCTGCTTTGAGGTCACCGGGTCAGCCTCCAGGACAAACAGGCCCTGCTTACCCTGGGCCCAGTCACCAAGGCGGGGGCAAGGCTGCCCGGGCCGCAGGCCAGAAACAGCTGCCCACGGGGCCTCCAGCTTATGAGGCAGTTGCTCAAGCCAAAGAATCTCCATGACCCAAGGCCATGCTTGGACTCTCAGGGAGACAGGAACAGCAGGCCAATAGCTTCCAAGGCTTGGAGACAGATCCAGCACGAGGGCAGCCCTAAGCCCACAGGGGCACTTCAACCTGGAGGGTCTCCATGGAGGTCGTACCTGCTGCCTGGGGTGCGGTGCGGTGCCCTGGCCGGATCTCCCCTCTGGGCCCTCTCATGGAGCTGAGCGCGCTGCTGGCACTCAGCAGATCATAAATCACCGTCCCGCAAGGCTTTCAGCTGGGATAACTCCACAGCTGGAGGAACTTTCTTTTTTTCCCCCAACCTTAACACATCATAAAACACAGCCGTTTAGGGAATGAGAACAACCAGGAGGTATTTTTGCCTCGGAGGCTCTGGTCCTAAGAAAGCTTGGAAGGTGAGGTTTGGAGTCTGATACATCAGCCTCACCAGCAAGCACGAGAACAGCCATTTCCCCGGGTCCCCAGGCACCTTCTGAACAGCAGGCTGGCTGCTTGACCAGGGCCAGCCAGGCCTAGGGCAGAAAGAGGTCCTGGCACTCTCTCCAGGGCCATCTTGGGTTTGTGACAGGTGGGCTTGCTGTAATCGAGTGTAAGTTTGTCCCGGAATTCAGTCCGGAGTCTCCTCATCCCGTTCAGAATCTGTCGGCACGTGACCCTGGGCTCAGCCGGCCAAAGACAAGGCCAAGTCCAGAGGAGGGCTCAGAGGGCCCTGCCTAAAGTTTGGTCAAGGAGGGAGTCTTTGCCAAGCCACAACTTCTATTTCTTATCAGATCAAGATTCTCCAATATGGGTACTGAAGACTTTGCTTTCATTCGTTCATTCACTGACTTACTCTCTTTTCCCTTTTTTTCTTTCATGTAGTAAATATCATTGAGCATTTCCGAAGTGTCAGGGGCAACCTAAGAATCAGAAGCAGATAGGTGCCTGTCCTCATGGTGTTTTCAAACCCTTCTGGAAGATTATAGTGTCTATAATTTAAACATCTTGTCATGATGACTATTTGAGGAGATTAAAGGTATGAAAGGAAGTGGGTGCCAGGAGAACATATGGCAGAGGAAGTGGACCTGTTTTCAAGGTTCAGGGCCAGTGCCATGGGGAGAGTGATGTTTGATCTGAGATCTGCAGGGTGAGTGAGAGCTACTTTGCTGAGTGTGCCACCGGGTGTGTCAAACAGCAGAGACAGAGCCACCTGCGATGGGCCCTTGCAGGGGGAGCAGGCTGTGTCCGGGAAACTGAAAGAAGACCAGTGCTGATGGTCAAGGGAGGGTGGAGGGTGAGAGCTGAGGGCGGGCAGGGGCTGGGCTCAGGGGCTCAGCTGCGGACTGTATACTAGACAAGGGTTCCCCTGGAAAGTAGAGGCAGGTTCACCTGCTTGGAGCGAAGGGGAGTGTGCGCAGTGGGAGAGTTTAGGAGAAGAGAGGTTAGCAATCGTCATTTTGGAGGGCAGGAGAGCAAGCTGACAAGAAAGACATGGTAGGTGTGAAATATAGGACATTTGAGATACTGAAATGTGGGTCCATAGTGGAGTCCACTTTGTTTCTCTTTCCTTTATATACATCTCCATATATATGTGCATCTCAAACTTCATATATATATATGGTTCTATGTACAGATGTACATATATGGTTATACATATTAAGTTTTATATATATTAGGATTATGATCTTCATATATATATAGCTTTTTAGTTGATGCAAGTAGTGTGAGAAAAGGTGCAGAGGAGAGAAACCTTGTGTTGCGTTCAGGAAACTGCAAGCTGATCAGCTTGACTGGAGCCAAAGGTGAGGGGGAAGGGCTGGCTTAGCTTATGTCCCTGGGGGTGACTAAAGAGGAGGAACCGATGGGACATATTAGCTTCTCTGGACAAATGTCACCTTAATTGGAGGCTGGGGATGATTGCATCCTAGTGAAATAGGTGCTGGTCCTGCTGATGTGAGCTGATGTGACTTGCAGGATGCAGGAGGACCCACCTGCTTATGCACGGCCCCACAGCCTCTTGAGAGCATTGCTCTTAGACTAAAGTGTTCTTCGTAACCATCAGTTTCATGAGTCTGAGAAAAAAAGGCCAAGTAAATTACAGAAAAACAAACAAAAACAAAAACAACCTTCAGACTCCCTTTTCCTCTCCTTGGAAGGACTGTCTTTATTAAAGCCTCCTTGGTATCTAAAGCTGTGAGAAGTACTGTAGTTCAGCAAAACTGTAACTGTTAAACCCAGAGTCATACTTGTTTGTTCTGCATAATACCTGTTAGCATCCCAGGAAGCTTGTGTTCCCGTATTATGGGAAACACTAGCTAAAATGTCATGTTTCCCAGAGGCTTCTGTTCTCATTTAAACATGTTGCCAGGGAGTAACACATTGGTACATTAACACACATTTATTACTCTGGAGGGATGCAAGAGAATGCAGTCTAAGAGCATGCATGTTCAGCAGAGAGGTTGCCCCCACCCTCTGCTCCCGCGGCTGAACCATAAAAGAAGACAGGAGAGATGCATAAGGCTGAAGGCAGCTGAGGAAATGCTGGAGGGTAGAGGCACTGTAAGCTCTGCAGGGCCCCAGCCTGGTAGAGGGTGACTAAGGTGTTTCCAGCAAACAGCATTGTAACGGGGCCTTGAGCTGGTCTTTGATAGGTGGAACTGGGGAAGAAAGGGCTCCAGGTGAAGGAAAGGATGGGAGTAAATGCAATAGTAGGCAGAGTTCAGGAGTAAAGGGGAACCTGAAGTTAAGGATACAGGTTTGGAATCAAGGTATTAGGTGTGTCAAGTCAGCATAAGTGGTGGCGACCTGCAAAGCAGTGGTTCTCACGTTTCCTGTTCTCACAAACATGAGAAATATGGCACGTGCATCAGTAGCTCTGGCTCACTGAGATATTCTTACCTGGGGAGGTAAGCAGAGGGTGGGAATAGTGCATCTTCCTCTTCCTGTCAGTCTTGGAAAAGTCTCTTCAGTGACTCTCATAGACCCTCGTATTGATCATGTCTTTTGTTTTCTGTATTCTGATGCTTTGACACCTTGGGGCCTTGTTGCCTCTCCCAGGGTCAGCCAATTCCTGAAAATAGTAAACAACTCATCTGGAAGTATGCTTTTCAACTGCAACCAGTCCAGGGCCCACACCCCAACTACCTCCTTTATTGGCTCTCACACTTTGGCCCACTATCAACCTGCCCTAATCACCCAGGGCCACATACCAGAAACGTGCCCCAGAGCTACTAAAATTGTTCAGACTAGCCAATCCTAAGCAACCTCACCCTGCCTTGCCTAATCATTCCCATGAAAACCACAATAAATGCCTTTGCCCATGTTTTCCCCTCTTTCTCTGCCTCCTGATGGACTCTGGTGCTTCCCCTTGTGGCCCCACATGGCAGGCTGTGCCTCCTGTTTCTAGGGATCTGTGGATATAACAACTTTTTCTTTCATGACAATCATTTCCATGACTGCATGTCTTATTATACCTGATTAAAACAAATCCTAAGAACCCTTACAACAGCCCTATGGGTAGGCTGATCAGGACTGTCCTGCTTGACACCTGTTGCTCTATATAATTATTAATGATACAACTTTCATTCTCTAAAGTGTCCCAGTTTGGATGATAAGTTTTAAAGGGGCGTACCTTCCTGTTGAGAAACACAGGTGAAATACAGCAAGAGAGGAGGGTCAAGGGCAGAATCCTAGAGATTTTATCTGTTTTTATCTGATTTTAACTGAGGACTGATACGAAGTGGGAGGAGAGGTTGCACTTATCACATCAGAGAAACTGAAACTTGGGAAGTCACAAGAGTAACAGGTTGTGGAGAAGGCAAAGGGAATGAGAACCATGAAGGAGCCACTGCACGTGGTCTTCCATGGGTGTGGAGGGCAGGGGCACAATGCCTGTGGGCCAGGGGTGGATGGAGGACAAGGTGGGAAGTAGTAACTGCACAGTTCATTACGCATGTTTATAATCATGAAGAGAAGCAGGGAAGGAGATGGGCAGGAATCTGAAAGGCAACAAGCCTGAGGATATGGTTTGTTTTAAACTGATAAATTCAGTTTTCATGAGTTTTGTGGATGAAGAGAAGTCACAAGACAGAAAACACATGGGGAAAGGATAGTCTCTTCAACAAATGGTGTTGGGAAAACTGGATATCCTCACGCAAAAGAATGAAATTGGACCCCTATTTTACATCATAAATAAAAATCAACTCAAAATGGATTAAAGACTTAGATGTAAGACCTGAAACTATAAAACTCCTCAAAGAAAACATGGGGCTGGGGCGGGGCACTTCTTGACACTGGTCTTGGCAATGACTTCTTGGATTTGATACCAAAAGCAAAGGAAACAAAACCAAAAATAGACAAGTGGGACTATATCAAGCTAAAAAGGAAAGGAAACAGCAAACAACAGAGTAAAAAGGCATCCTATAGCATGAGAGAAAATTTGCAAACCATCCATCTAATAAGGGGAAAATATTCCAAATATATAAGTATCTCCTTCAACTCAATAGCAAAAAAACCCAAAAAACAAATAATCCAATTAGAAAATGAGCAAAGGACTTGTATAGACATTTCTCCAAATAATACATACAGATGGCCACCAGGTATATGAAAAGGTGCTCAACATCCCGAATCATCAAGGAAATGAAGATCAAAACCATAGTGGGATATTACCTCATGCCAGTTAGGATGGCAGTTATCAAAAACAAAGGATAAGTGTTGGCAAGAATGTGGAGAAATTAGAACCCTTATACACTGTTGGTAGGAATGTAGAATGATACAAAAAATTAAAAAAAATTTTTTGTACAAAAAATTTTAAAATTCCTCAAAAAATTAAAAGTACAACTACTGTATGATCCGGCAATCCCACTTCTGTGTGTATATCCAAAAAAATTGAAATCAAGATCTCTAAGAGGTATCTGTATCCCCAAGTTCATTACAGCATTATTCACAATAGTCATGATATGGAAACAAACCAAATTTTCATCAACAGATAAAAGGACAAAGAAATTATTTATATCATATATACACGTATGTATACATATGTGTATATATGTATGTATGTATATAGACATGTATATACGTGTGTATATGTGTGTGTGTGTGTGTATATATATGTATGTATATATAATTGAATCCTTAAAAGGGGAAATTCTGCCATTTGTGACAACATGGATGAACCTAGAGGAAATTATGCCCAGTGAAATAAGCCAGTCACAGGACAAATACTACATGATCCCACTTACATGAGACATCTAAAATAGTCACCTCCTAGAAGCAGAGAATAGAATGGTTGTTGCCAGGCTCTGGGGTGTAGGGGGGAACTAGGAATTGTTTTTCAATGGGTATAGAATCTATTATGCAAGATGAATAAGTCCTAGAGATTTTGTTATACAACATAGTACCTGTAGTTAACAGTACAGTATTGTACTCTTTAAAATATGTTAAGAGGATTGACCACACGTTATGTTCTTACTGAAAAAAGAAGAACGCAAGGAAATTTTCGTGAAAGTGATGTATATTTTTAGTGCCTTGGTGCCATGGTTGTGGTGATGGTATCACAGGTGTATACATACGTCCAAGTTCATCAAGATGTATAAATTAAATATGTGCATGCTTTTGTATCAATTATATCTCAATAAATCTAAAAAATAAAAAGAATTTATGAGACAGAAACATGGAAAGAGGTCAAGAAGGAATCAGGAAGGCGTGGGATCCAGAGTCCAGGGGGAAACGTTTGTCTTGAAAGAGGAAGGCTATTTCTCAATAAAGACCCACTGGGGGAAGATAGAGACATTCTGAGGCAAAGGGGAGAGAAGGTGAGAGTGTCATTATCAGATGAAATTCTCAATAAATTCTGAAGCGCATTCATCCCCTACGATTTCAGGAAGTAGGGGTGGGTGCGTGGACTTGGGGAGAGGAGAAAGATTGGGAACAGCTGCTGGGGGAATATGCCGGAGGCCAGCAAGGGATGAAGAACTGGGTTGTGCAGCAGCCTCAGGGGGCCAGTGGAGGTTAACAAGGACGGGCTTGTCCAGGAGCCGAGGCCCACAGTTCCACAGCCTCTGGATCCAGGCTGCACGGCGGGGAGGGGAGAAGGGAAGCCAGGTGCTGCCTTCTCCAGTGCTGGAGCAGGAATGGAAAAATGCCAGGAGGGCCAGGGATTTGGAGTTATATGTGAGCTTAAAGTTCAAAATGATTTCAGGAGGAACTTGCAGGATGAGAAAATGGGTGATCTTTAGGGGGATAAATAGCAGGTGAACAAGGGCTGGGGAGAGATGGATGTAGGGGCAGACTGTGGTCCACGAGGGTAACATCAGAGAGACTGGAGATGGAGTGATTCTTGAGGGATATTTGAGATTCTGTGCTCACCTTAGTTTCATCTATCCCAAGGGTCCCCCTCAGGCCGATTTCATTCTATGAAAATGCAGGTAGCCCTCAATTTGCATCAGTCTGATATGCATGAATGTCAGTTACCCTGCTTTCAAGATTTTTCCTTTCCTTTAGTTTTCAGATGTGTTCGTCTTGAAATCGAACAGGACCCTTTGTGACCCTCTTGGGTATAAGAGCCCCCCCCAACCATGTCCCCCATCTCTTGAAGTAAAAGCCTTTGCTTCAGGCCTCCCCTGAGTCTCAAAAGGCTCAAGAGTTAATGATTAGGAAAATGTGAACATGTAGTACAAAGAATATCTGTTGGGGCAGGAAACTAGTAATAATTTAAACAATACATCAGCCATTTAGCATGGAATCTATAAAGTATGTCAGAAACTATAATACACTTTTGATTGTGAAAATTAAAGGTAATATTTTATATCTAAAGATAAGAGGTAAAACTGACTTCAGACAAAAATAAGAAATGAAGGACAAGGGCTCCATGGCTGGGTGGTTAAGTTTGGCAAGGTCCTTGTCATACTTGGGAGGGGGGATAGAGATGATGAATAATAATGTACATTATTCTCAGCTCAGAGGAAAAGGTAAAGTTAGGGATGTAGGTTGTAAAGGTCAGGGTAACAACTGCAAGAACAGAAAAATATAATCACTTCAAAACCATAAAAGAAGCAAAAACTGCCTGTGCAGGAAAAATGTAAACAAAAAGAGAAGCAATGGAAAGGTATGGAAAAGAGAAACTATAAAATAAAATAGCTGAAGTAAGTCCAAATTATATCAGTAATCACAAAAAAAGTAAGCAGATTAACTTGCTTATTAAAAGATATCATCAGATTAAAAAATTTTTAAATCCATCAAAATGCTGCTACAAGTGACAGAACTGAAACAAAATCATGCAGAAAAATCAAGGGATAGAAAAAATATATATATCAGGCACATGCAAACCTAAATAATGATGGTGAAGCAATATTAATAACAGATAAAATAGAATTTAAAGCAAGTGGCATTTTGGGGGTAATGTGGGACAATTCACTGTCCTCAGAGGAACAGTCTGCAATTATGAGCTGTATCTTCTTAAATAACGTAGCGCTGGAATATCAAAAACAATATTGTCTCAACATGCATAAAGCAAAACCCAACAGAATAAGAAATTGCAAAGCTGTAACCAAAATGGGAGATTTTAATTTACTTCTGTATAAACAGATAAGACAATTAATAAGGAAATGGAGAATCCAAACAACACCCCCCTGCTTGATCTGATAAGTAAATATACCACCTAGCAATCATCAGGGCAGTTTTCTCAATCATCCGCTGTATATCCAGGCTGGTGCTTCTTTCTGGTGGGGACATCTTCCTTGGTAATAGAAGACAGAAATCATTGTCCTTCAAAACCTAAGAAGTAATTGCAATGATGTGAAGTAACTAGAAACCCCTTCAAGTGGCATGCTAAGTGCCATGTTCTGTGTTAGTGCTCTGAGCCTCAGGATTCCCATCTGGAAAATGGGCATGGGAATTGCTGTGTGGTCTGCTTCCTGGGAGTATGGCCTGGCACGGGGAGGGGGAGGAGGTGAAGGGGCGTTGAGCCCATTAAGTGCCATCCATACCCCAGCCTCCCCACGCTGTGAGGTGTCCTTGTGGATCCAGACCAGAATGCTGCTGGGTTCAGAGAAGGTAAGAGACAAATCATGGCTTAGTTAGACAGAGAGCAGATTAAATCAGCTATAGGAAGAGTTTGAAACTGGTCCTTCGGGAGGAAATCTGGTCTGAACAGGGAGCTATTATTGTCCTGGAAATGAGGGAATTGGAAGTGTCCAGGTCATCAGAGCCCAGCTAATTAAGGCTAGGCTTAGTCACCCTAACAAGAATTCTGGGAGTCTGATAGTCTGATAGCCAGCGGACTTGATGCTACCATCCCCTGGACCCTGAGTCCTGAAGGCTCTGCCAGGCCACAGAGGCTTGGCAGGGGGATGCTAAGGACCTCCATCCTGGGCCCACGCTTGGACCCGCCGATGGGTGGAATCGCTTACTCCTGAGAGCTGGTTCAGGGGCCCTGGCCCAGGCTGTAGATCCGCACCCCGGCCTACGCTTGAAGGCCTACGTGTCACCCCATTTGCAATGAAGAAAGAAAGGATACTTCCAGGGAAGGAAGAGTCCAGAAGCAAAAGGAATGGGGTCGTATTAATTATCTATTGCTGTGACACAAACTACAAATTTAGCGACTTAACCACCCAATTATCATGTCACAGTTCTGTAGGTCAGAGGTCTAGGTGGACTCCACTGGACCATCTGCCTAGGGTTCCATGGGACTGAAATCACTGGGCCAGGATCTTATCTGGAGGCTCTGGGGGAAATCTGCTTCCCATCTCCCTCAGGTTGCCGGCAGGATTCAGGTCTTTGTGGATTGGGGACTGAGGTCCCCACTTTCTTGCTGGCTGAGATCTGGAGGCTGCTCTTAGCTCCCAGTGACCACTCTCAGGTCCGGACCCCCTGCCCCTCCACCTCAGCAAGGGAGCCCCTCCTTCATGCTCAAGCACCCACATCAATCCCCTCCGACTACCTTGTCTTCCACCAACCGGAGAAAACTCCTAGTTTAGAGGTCCCAGGTGATTAGGTTAGGTTTGATGAGGCCCCTCCAAAAGTCTATCTTAAGGTCACCTGATGAGTATCCTGAATGCCATCTGCAAAGTCCCTTTGCTATATAAGTAACTTCATCAAGGGAGTGATATCTCACCATATTCACAAGTCTTTCCCACAATCAGGGAAAGAGGTTGTACAAGGGTGAGGGGCTTCAGGCTTATCTTGGCCTTCTAACCCTACCACAGGGCTGGGAGGTGAAATGCAGTCAGGCTAGTCCTGAAAGGAATTTCCTGGCCCCTGGTGAGACGGGGAGTTTGATTTGGGGGTATTCCTGCCACACTGGGAATCTAGGAGAGCATGGATCTTGCTGTCAGTTGAGCTGTGCTCATCACTTCTTGCTGTATCAGTTAATTAAACTTAAAGTCATCCCAAACCTACTGGCTTGAAGACCAACGTTTATTTATCTCAGCACACGGTGGTGTGGGCTGGAAGAGGACTCAGCAGAGAGGCGTCAGCTGGGGCAGCTCGACTAGGGGCCGAAGGTCTGCTTTGAAGAAGTCTCACTTCATGGGTGATGAGGGGGTGCTGGCCGGCGGCAGGGGCTTGGCTGGAGCTGAGGGCTGGGGTCTCGGTTCCTCTCCATGCAGCCCCTCCACACAGGCTTCCTCACAGAATGGTGACTGAGTTCCAAGAGCAACGTCCCAAGAGACCGGAAGTGGAGGCTGCCAGCTCCTTGCAGCCCACCACAGGAACTGGCACAGTGCTGCATCTGCTGTGTTCTCTTGGCCAAGCAGTCCCAGGCCCAGATTCAAAGAGAGAGGGCAGAAAGCCCCGCTCTCAGTGCCAGGAATGTCAAAGAATTCGGGGAACAGTGTTTAAGAACCGCCACCCGTGCTGTGTGACCTTGCCAAAGACTCTGAACCTCATCTAGAAAGTAGGACAAACTCTTCCCTTGCTGGGAGGGAGGATAAAGCAGGTAGAAGCCCAGTCTGTGAGCCCGGGTTCCAGAGGGAAGTTCTCTGCACTTTGCAGGGTTGGGGGCCAGTGTGCCTGACCCAAGGGGCAGCAGGAGAAGAGGGGTTCAGCCGGCCTCACCGGAGGGAGACCCAACCTCGAATGCAACTCCCAGGGCCTGCCTTGGAGAGCCACCCCTGGAATCCTTGCAGTGAGACAGCATGCCAGTGGGGGGCCCTGGGGGCAGCAGCAGGGGAGGGAGCTGGGGGGCCGCCTCCCACTCTTTAGCCAGGAGGATAGACAGAGGGACTTGGGGTGCTTGGGTGCAGCTGGGGCAGCAGGCGCTGGGCAGGTGCGCCTCCCCACAGCTGTGGGTGGTGGCCGGGTGCCTCCCTGGGCTCACTGCGGCAAAGGCAGAGTCAGCTTGCTGTTAGGGCTGTTAGCGTCTGGTCCAGTGAACACCCAGCAGACCGTCCTGGTCCTGGAGAGGGTCTTGCTCCCTCCAGTAAGGACAGAGGTCAAGGGCATCCGTGGCTGGAGGTGATCACCCCACCCCCTGCGCAATGGAGGGAGGTCCAAGCTGACGCCATCACATGTGCTCTACGCATGGCTGGGCTGCCGGCTCCTGATTCTCTAGAGGCAACAAGCTGTGCTCCAGTCATGGGCTGGGAAGGGGTGGGCTCTCCGTCAGCCTCCCGCCTCCAAACAGAGCCTGACTTAGGGTTTTCCATCACACCATGCTGTTTGGGAGAGCAATACACCCACCAAGCCAGCCTTCAGCGTGGAAAGGAGAAAGGAGACTTTTGTTGTCTCTCTTTTGCGCCAGGCACTGTGCTAGGCATGTCCTAGGATCCAATCCCTATTTTATAGCAGGGAATCTGGGACTCAAGAAAAGCAAAGGAAAGGCCCAGGGTGTTAGTTATCTATGGCTGCATAGCAAATTACTCCAAATTTGGTGGCTTAAACAACATTTATCACCTCACAGTTTCTGTGGGACAAGAATCCAGGTGTGGCTTAGCTGGTCCCCTGGCTCAGGTCTCTCACAGCCTCTATCCAGGTGACAGCTGGGGCTGTGGTCTCATCTCAAGCCTTGACTGGGGAGGGCCTGCTTCCAATCTTGCCCAGTGATGGTGGCGCCATTCACTTACTTGCTATTTGTTGACTGAAGCCTCTCTCATGAGGTTTCTTGTCACATGGGCTTCTCCATAGGGCAGCTCAGGGCATGGTAGCTGGCTTCCTTCAGAACAGGTGAGTGAGAGGGCAGCTGGGATGGAACTCAGAGTCTTTTCCATGACCTAATTTTGGAAGTGACATCACATCACGTTTGCCATATTCTGTTCATCAGAAGTCACTAGGGGCAGCCTACATTCAAGGTTGGGGGGGATTACACAAGCCGGGGAGGTGGACTCACACCCAGGATAGCAGGGGGCGGAACTGGGATTTGACAGCCCCCCGTCTCTGACTGCGGCATCTGTGACACAAAGCTCACCCACCACACACACTCACACCCCACTCACCACACACATACCCCAGTACTGCACGTACAGATATATACACACATTCACAGACACTCACATAAAACATATACACACACACCAAACCACATACACGTGGATGTACGCAGACACACACTCATACACACACACTCCACTGCTGGGAGGAGGCTGAGGACAGGGTAGGTACAACCCTGACTATTGAGAGTTGAGGTTCTTAGTGTCACTTAGAAAATCATCTTAGGACCAAAAATAGAATTCTGGGCCAAGCCGATTCTGTTTGAAATAAAATCCTAGTTCAAGAAGGAAGTTACAGGATCCATAGCAACCACTTTAGGAAATGGAACGGTTTGGTGGAGCTCAGAGGAGCGGAGGCCTCAGCTGCACAGCCTGGAGTTTGGAGCTCCTTCCTGGCTGGGTGGGCCTGGATACATCGCCCTTTCTGTGTGACGGTGACACCTACCTCACGGCTTGAAGCCTGGCAGTACTAGGCCCTTAGCAAATGTGACCTCACCCTGTTTCCTTTTCAGACAATTTTGCTGTCCTCACACAGTCGTCACAGAATCAGTTTTTGGAAAGAGAAAGGAAGCATTTGTTTTATGGCTGCCGATGCCCAGCTCCAAAGCGAGACCCAGCGGGGAGGAGGCTGGGAAATATTTGTGTGTGGGAGCAGGTGTGGGTAGGGGCTGTGGTAAGTGTTCCTGATGGCGTGTGTGTGTCCGTCTGCGTGTCTGTGTGAGAGAGGCGCGGCAGGAGAGAGAGAAAAGACACCCACCCCGTAAATCGGCCTCCTGATTCATGGTCCCAACTACATCCACTAGGTGGCGCTGCCTGCCTGTGCAGCTGCACGTCAGTGCCAGAAAGCGGTGGGTCCTGGGAGGCAGGCTCCCCCGACTCCCGTTCATCCAATCTCTGTCCCCTGCTCCGTTCTGAGTCAGAAGTCTGTGGCCGACAGATGAGCCTTAGCTGGAAATCGCTGCCATCAGCCCCGAATCCTGTTTGAGGATGGGCTTAATATTCCACTTCCCAGGGCTGCACTTGTTAGTTTCAGGGAGGAAGGGAAGCCTTCATTTGCCCCATGCACAAAGCACTTTACATACATTACTGCCTTGGATCTTCACAATCACCTGTCAAGTGAGGAAACGGAGGTTCAGAGAGGTTCAGCAACGGCCCAGGGTCACACAGCCTGGAGGCAAAGGAAACTAGAACTACCTTCAGAACTACCTGTCTTCATGTGCCCCCACCTGGGCCCTGCCCCGGGTTTGGTGGAGGAGCCCGTGCTGGGCACAGGGCAGGGGACTTGTGGGTGCATCAGGGATCATAGACCCAGAGAAGACTGAGGCCAGATGGGGTGGGGCTTCTGTAATTGGGGCTTTGCTCCTTTCCTGTCTGCTGGGGTGAAAGTGACTGTAGGGCTTGTGACGCAGAGCAGTATGAGCCACCAAGGAGGGCATTAATGACCTCTTTCTTTAAGGAGAAAATGTCATGGGCAGGCCTGCGGCTGCCCAGCTTGATTCCACAGCTGCCAGGTTCCCTCACATCGGCTGTCCCCACGTGCACCTGACGCACAATTCTAGAGCCCTGGGCCGAAGCAGGAGCTTTCCCAATGGGGCGCATCTGGGCAGACTGGGGTGCAGAGGCAATGGAGCTGGGAAGGAAGCCCTTGGGGAGTTGGAGCGGGGCTGGGGGAGGGGGAGGGGCAGGCTGGTCGCCCTGTACTTGTGAAGACTCTGCAGTCCCCCAATCAGGGATTCCAAGTCTTTCCTACATTGCCTGAGATGAGCAAAGGTGGCCGGATGGGGATGGATGACCAGGGTCCAGGGAAGGCGAGGGAACACCTGATTCACACACACCTCTGAGCCAGGTGTGCTGGGCAGGTTGCCTGGCTAACTCCTATGAGAAACCTGCTGATGGAGCCATCCTAGGCTCCTCCGTCCCAAGGAGGGACAGTGCAAGCAGGATGATGAGGGTGCCACCCAGGCTCGCGGGTCCCACGTGTGATTGCACCCTGCCCTGGGGGGAGGTGAGAGCCGGGCTCAGGCCTCCGTGGGAGGGTCTCCTTCCCCTCGGCCCCGGCTGCCCGTGCTCAGGGTCCGGTTTCCTCATCCTCAGCCTGTCCGCCAGGAAGCTGCCGCTGCCACCCTCCCTCCCACCCTTCTGCACCCCCGAGGCCAGTCCCACAGCCCCAAAATGGATGCCTGGAGTGCCCTCCGCCCGCCCACCCCCGCCAGCCGTTGGTCCAGCTCTGCCTGGTTTTCTGTCTGAAACATGTGCATTGACTCCCCTCGGCTCCCCACCGCTCTGCCTGAACTGGGGGGAGTCTCCCCAGTCAGCCTCCTGCCTCCAGGGTCACCTGCCTCAGGCTTCACCCGCTCAAGTCCATCCAAGAAATGTTTAGTGAGAACATTTCCTGGAGTTGTGCTCTGCGTTCCCACAGGGAGCCTTTACCACACGGCAGCCAAGCGGCCTTTCTCCATCAGTGCCACCCCTGCTCCCAGGGCTCCCAGTCGCTTAGAATCTAGAACGGGGGCTCTGAGCATGACTCTCCAGGCCCCGAAGGCCCAAGCCCTTTGGCCCCTGCCTGCTTCTGCAGCCTGCACCCCAGCCCAGCATCCCAGCAGCCTGGGCGGCCCGTGTCTGAGCCTCAGTGGGGCTCCCGCTTCTGCTGGGGACACGCCTTGCCAGCGGGAGAAGGGGTCGGAACCTGCAGGCTGTGGGTAGGACCTGGGAGGTCACACTGCAAGGGAAGGAAGACCCCTATATTTGTCTTTGGGGCCTCAGGTGTAATAAAACATCTATTTGGCCTTTGCCCCCGGTTCCTGGCACAGAGCTCCTAAAACCCTTGGAATTTCCTGAGTGGTAAGAGTGTCTTTTGTCATTCATAAAGAGCCCCTTGACCATACCTGACGTTATGTCTCACAGATACACGTGTATCGTGGCGGGCCCTCAGGGAGTTTCAAGGCAGGGGGTGGCCACCAGAAAGAGCAAGTACGAGATTGGAGGTGGCAACGTTCAGCCCCACCAGTTCCTGACTCCCGGCCCCCTGTGGGGCAGGAGGGACTGGAGATTGCACCCAGTCATGTGACCAGTGATGATTTAGTCAATCCTGCCTAGGTGATGAAACCCCAAGAAAAGATCTTGAAGCAAGGCATCTGGGTTGGTGAATACGTGGGTGTGCTGGGAGGGAGCCCCGGAAGCTCTGCGTTCCCATCCCACCCCTCACCTTGTCCTACTCTCCTCAATCTGGTTGTTCATTTGTGTTCTTTATGATAAACCGTAGTAGTGAGTAGAGGCTTTTCCCAAGTTCTGTGTGTTGGTCTAGAAAATTATCAAACCTTGGGGGTGGTTCGTGGGGACCCTGACTGTGTAGTTGGCTGAGCAGAAGTGTGGGTAGCCTGGGAACACCTGGCAAATTGGGGCCAGTGTCTGCGATGGAGGCAGTGCTGTGGCGCTACGCCCTTGCCCTGCGCGGGCTGCTCTGACCCCAGGTGGTTAGCATCAGGAACGCATTGAATCGTAGGGCGCCCCGTCGTGTGGAGGGCTGGTGTTGGCACGGCAGGCCTGCATCCTTCTCCTCCACCCTCACCTCCTACGTTCGTGCCCTTCACGACAATGTTCCAGGCACACTGGTGTGTGCTGCAGGTGCCGTCCTGAGGCACAGTGAACTCCTGAGCCCTGCGCAAGAAGCGAGAAGCACGAGGGCAGCACACCTCTCTGGGGCAGAGTCACCTGGAGTAACCAGGAGGAGGGACAGTGGCCTGACAGTCCCTTGGGGAGGGCTTCCCTTACCCAAGGCTCAGCACTAAATCTCAGGTCAGGGAAAGGACTCTCGCAGTGATTGCTGTGTAGCACCCCGGGGACCTGCAGCTGTGGATACAGCAGCCATCCCCTGCACGTCCGCTGTGAAGTCCCAGGGGAGCTGGCAGCACCTGGAGTTAAGATAAACTGAGGAATGGGGTAACGGGTGCTGCTCCAGTTAGTTCTACTGTTTCAAAGATCAGAGTGGACCAGCCTGGGGCTCGGGACACAAAATGGGTGAAGCAGGGGGACCTTGATGGCCGGCATGGCTGTGCTGGGCACTGGGGTCTTCTTTATACTGATCATGACCCTGGAAGGCATGGAGTCTCCACAATTGCTACTTGTCCAGGTATAGGCCAGCTCACTGCAAAACCCTCTCTAGTGTTTTCTGGGTCTTTCACATCCTGTTTTCCATTCTCCAAACCCCCTCCATGAGAAGGGACATGCTATGAGCACTTGAGAGCTCAGAGGCTTGCTGGCTTTTGTCCGCCGAGCTTGGCAGTGGCTTGGGAACAGGACATGTTAGCAGGAATCAACGTTATTGGAAAATCACAAAAACATGTTTTGATGACATTGTAAGCTCTCCACTCTATAAAGAATTCCAAATGATGTGACCGGGAATGCTGTCGTGGATCCCAGGCTCAGACCCTCCAATTCCCTCCTCTGTGCCTGGGAAAGAAACTTGGCTCCTCCAGGCACACAGCGAGGCCCTGATCATGGGGAGAAACTCAGATGGGTCCTCCAGACTGTGGAGAGGGTGTGATGTACTTTTGTCTCTTTTAACTTATTCAGAAATTCCACCCGAGATTACTCATACACGTGAGTAATGAGTCCTCATGACGGGCTGCAAAACTTCAGTTGGTCAGCATGTATGCAACTCATTCATTCAGCTGACATTTACTGAGTCCTTTCTGAGTACTCATGGAAGCCCTCCCTGTACCAGCGCTTCTCTAAATGTGGCCACCAGACCAGCAGTATCACCTCTGTGAAGATTTGAAGTTGGAAATGCAAATCCTCAGATCCCACCCAGATTCCCTCATCAGAAACCCTGGATAGGGGGCCTCCAGCACTGTGCTTTAACAGGCCCTTACAGCTGATTCTGATGCAGGCTTAAGTTTGACAGCCACTGCCCTACAGCATGCTCAGCGCTGGGGATGGAGGACAAAGGGGATCGCAGGGAAATAAAAAGAGAATTGAAAGTGCAGGAAAGAAAAGAAAGGTAACAAGGTAGCAAAGCAGGCATAAGCCAGGTTAGCAAGTTCGTCTTCCTTGAAATGTATATGTTGGACATTTAGAAAGAGCTTCTTGAGAACTGTGTTAAGGGTGGATTGGAAGGAATCCAGGTTAGAATTAAACCAGTTAGGAGGCTGGTGCAGTAATAGTCCAGACAAAAGATGGTGAGAGTCTGAATTTGGGAAAGCACAGTGGGAAGGCCAGGGGGTGGCTGGATTTGAGAAAAACTAGGTAAATGCGTACTCACTGGTGGGGTAGACATCTCAAATGAGTCCCAGGTTTCTGGCGTGGGGACTGGGTGGTGGTGATGTCATTTTTTGGAGCAGGGAACAGGAGTGAGTTTGGAAGAATCAGTAATGAGTTCAGTTTGGGACATGGTGAGTTTGAGCTGCCCTTGGAACTTTCAGATTGAAATGCAGGTCTGGTGCCAGAGGAGATGTTGCTGGAGATGTAGAGGGAGGTGGGAAGGACGCCCTGGGGAGGCTCAGGGATAGGCAGAGTGTGGGGACCCAGGCTGGGCCTTGATGTAAGCACAGCCCCTGAGACCACTGCATGTCACTGAATTGACTCTGGCTTGAGTTCGACGATGGGAAATGATCAGGGACGTCATGCGTGGAGGCTGGGGAGCAAGGCGCTGCTGCTCTGCTTGGGTGCAGCCAAGGGGAAGGCAAGGCTCAGTGTGAGTCAGGGCAGAGGGGCTGCCGGAAGCTCACTGCCGCTGCTCCCTGTATCCACAGAGGTAGAACTGCTAGAACGAGGGCACCGGGTCTCCTCCAGGCTGCTCAGACCCCACAGAGGTGGCGCCTCTAGAAGACCCTGAGAGGGAAAGAGAAGGGCCCAGAACCCGTCCGGTGGTAGTGTTTGGGTGGATGATTCTGCCTGCAGAGCGGGGGAGAAGGGAGGGAACAGGTGCATTTGTTTCCTGGTGGCACTTCATCTGGGTGACTCTATAGCTCCCGGAGAGAGAGAGCCAGAGGAGGAGGCTGCCAAGGCTTAGAAGGGGCTTTTTGACTTCAGAGCTGCAGCTCCTCCCAGAAGCCCCTCCCCTAGGGGTGTCTTGGGAAGCTGGACTTCATTTGGGGGATAATGCAGAAGGGGCCCTTCCCATGGGAGCTGAGTCCGATGGACCTTGAAAATCCCCACAGCACTGAGATGGGGGTGATTCTGTGATTCATTCTCCGGGCAACTGTACTGGGTACTAGTCGGTGAGGCAGACAGGTCATGGCCTTGGTCATGGCCATCATGGACAGGCCACTTGGCTGAGAGGACACCTTGAGACATCTTTCCCTGGACGGAGGGTGGTGAGAGTTTCAGACTTGCTTCTATTTTCCTTTCATTCATCTGCCTTTTTGTTATGGTTTTGGTTCTTGGGAGGGTGGGTCTTTTTATTAAAAGGAAATCAGAAGCTGGGAGGTAAGCCTCCTGTGACTATTTTGAGGATGAAGAGGGAGGGCACAGGCAATGCCAAAGCCATTCATACAACTTTGAGGTGAACGTGCTAAGTGACAGCATGTGATACAAGGATGGTCCAGGGCAAGTCAGGAGCCTGGAGCCCTGGTAGGGCAGGTGCTGGGCAGACATGCAGATGAGCACGTGTCACAGTTCCCATATTTGACACCTATAGTCTGGTGGTGATGAGAGACAGATGGACATGGGAAGCAGCAGGCAGAAAGTGTGGTATGAGGGTTGGTGTGGTGGATGGGTGGGGTGGGCACAGAAAGTAGGTGCAGGGTTCAGGACAGCTCTCTGAATGTTGTCTGATAATTGATGAATAAAGAAAGGAGGGAAGAACCTTCCAAGCCATGAAGCAGATGGTGTTGAGACGTGGAGGTGGAGGAGCCCTCGTGCAGGTTCGAGGAGTTTCCAGTGGTCCATCATGACTGGAGTAGCAAAGGGGAGGCCAGGAGGGGTGGGAGATAGGCTGGGGCTAAGCAAGGGCCAAGCCAAAGGGACTTGCATGGTGCCCTCAGGGGCTCCGCTCTACTTGGTTGGAGACAAGAGCCCTTAAATGACTTTACGCAGGGAAGTGGTGCCATATGCATTTTGGCAAGACTGCTTCAGTAGCAGCGGTCTGGATGATGTGTGCTAAAGGTATGATTAGGCCAGTGGAAATGGGTTGGGAGCGGAGAGGATGGCCAGCGAGATAGGAGGTAGGGCCAGTGGGACTCTGGAGCTGAATGGCGAAAGCATCTCCTCATGTGAATAAACTGGCCTGGAAGATTAGAGAACTCCACTCCCTCAGTGGTAGAGGTGAGCCCTGGGGATCCATCCCCGGGTATGACTCTGAGGCAGGTGTTAGTCAATGAGTGAGTTGCCCAAGGT
>NC_041233.1:36406787-36413588 GCF_002837175.3 Physeter macrocephalus | reverse complement strand
TGGAAGAAGTTCAGTCTGGGAAATATCGGAGCCTTCCCCTGCATCCCAAGCTCATGAAGGTCCCAGGGTCCCTACAAAGAGCGGGACACTTGGACCAAACCCTCCAGCCCAGTTGTTAGGGCGGGGATGCTGAGGCTGCAGCCTGTATGGTCTCCTCAAGCCCTGTGGCCCCATGTGCCCTGGACCACAAGGTCACAGCAACCTGGGCCTGAGCAGAACATCCTGTTCCTGAGTGGGGTCTCCCATATAGGGAGCCACTCCCCTCAGAGGTCCTGTCACTCCCCTGTGGGGTTGACGTCAAGCTGGGCAAGGTCTCCTCTCCTCTAGGGACTCCTGGACTTCCGGCTGCCCCGAGTCTGGGCTTTGGCAGCGAACACCTTTCCTCCTACCATCACACTGTCAGGTTTTTGAAGATCACAATCCAGGAAGAGGGATGGTCTCTGGGCAGCTTCTGCTTTCCGTCCTGTTGCAACCCTCCTAAGAAGGAGGGAGTGCAAAGGCCGACTTCAAGCCTAGACAGGAGAGGGGACAGAGAGAGAACTGACAAATGCCACATCTCATCAATTATCCTGCCAACCCTGTGACTGTGTCCCACGCTTGATCTCACTGCTTCCCTGTCTGTGATCTCCAGACAGATCTTCCTGACAGCACTGGGGGGCTGGGTTCTTTGGGAGAACTTTGGGGGACGCTGAGCCTCAGGGTAAACTTTGCACATCAATTACGGGCAAAGGTAACGAATTGAAAACATGGTGTTTTTTTGAAATCCCCACTGTGTACGGAGAGCCCTGCAATGAACTGTCTGCTTTGAGCGGTTGTGTTGTACCGATCGCAGAATTCGCAAGAGGAGGTAGGGATTGGGCTTGGGATTCTCCACCCTGTCCCACAAAGTTTGCCTTCCCAGGTTCATGCACTGCGATGGAGCTTGAGTCCAGCCCTGTGGGTACCCCACGGTCTCCCCAGTGCTGAGTTAGAGATGTCTCTTCTTCCTGGGGCTCCACTCCCCCTTCTCCTCCATGGCCTGTATCTCTTCTGCTCCCCACCAAAAGGGTCTCACCCCAGCCTCCTACTGGGGGTCAGTCCTTCGGTTTCCCCAGCTCCCTGATGAGAGGCACCACACCTGAACCTAGGGTGGGGCCGACAGGACAAGGGGCCTTCACAGCACTTGCCCTGAGCAACGGAAGATGCTCAGACATTTCACCCTCCCTGATGAACACTCCTCGGGGCACCCCCTGGACCTTATTACACGAACAGAGTGTTCTCCTCTGTATTCATAACCTGGCGTGTGCCTGACCCAGGAGGAGGAGAAAGGAGGAAAGAAAAAAACTTTCACATATTATAAAAACAAACAGGGATGCATCATGAGGGAGAATGAAACTTGTGCATGAATTTTAAGGATAAGAAGCAAGACTTTAAAGAATTCTGGACTGCAGCTCCTTTTTGGGCTGTGCC
Source organism: Physeter macrocephalus (assembly GCF_002837175.3). Classification (NCBI taxonomy): domain Eukaryota; kingdom Metazoa; phylum Chordata; class Mammalia; order Artiodactyla; family Physeteridae; genus Physeter; species Physeter macrocephalus. The sequence continues at coordinate 36,412,139 of NC_041233.1, read as the reverse complement.
CCAAATGCCCCAAATGACTTATTCATTCATTGGAGATCTGTTGGATAAAAAGTTTGAAATGTGCTGACTTTACCCATTTAATCATTTCCTTGTTGTTTCTTTGGTAGATATTTTTTAAAAATTTTATGTTTATCAAAGTCATACATGTACATAGTTTTAAAAGTTAAAGCGTTCTGCAAGGCTTGTAATGAAAACCAGCATTTCCCTTCCCCCCTCCTGATCCTCACTCCCCAGAGGCCATCACTTTGAATTCTTCTCGCTGATTCTTCTGCTGCTTTCCTCCTTACTTTAAAATAACATGCTTCGACTGCCATTTCTTGATTTTCCAGTTTAAATGTTATTTGATGAATTCCTACTATGGAAGAGGAGGACTTAGCACTCTGAAACCACCCTCCCCCCATGCATAGGCACACTCTCTTCTCCTCAACCCCCGTCATGGTAGTTATAGTGTAATTTTTGGCCAAATCAATATTCGGTATTTACGTAGTTATGACTATGTTCATATTATTCACGGCTAAACCATGTAGAGCACATTTCCTATCTTGTACAGCTTTTTGTTTTGCTTGGAATAAAGGGTTGCCAAGTTTTCCCTTTGTTTAGTGTTTGATTACCAGTCTTTCGTAGACTTCGGGCTGAAGGAGGCTACCCTTGCTCTTTGTGTAGATTCGCGTGCTCTCCAGTGTGGACTGGCTGCTTCCTGTGCTGCTACCGCCCAACCCCCGTGGTCTTGGGGTCCTGTGCACCCCTTTGACTTCCCCAAGTTGGGTCCCTGTTGGCTGACTCCAATGTCTTCTCCTGGTTTTCTCCCTTGTTCTGGTGAAGTGCCTCCTCCAAGAGCTTCCTGAGAAATGTTCTGTGTTAGCACAGTGTTTTGAGGGCTTGTACAGGCAAAACTTATCCAGTCCACCCTCACTTTTGATTGGCAGCTTGGGTGGAGATGCTTGACCCTCAGACTTTGAAGCCGTCGCCCACTGCCTTCCAGCTCGCAGAGCTGCTGTGGAGAAGTCAGATGCTGTTCTCATCAGGCCAGTTTCCTCTCTGAAATCTTTCAGAATTTTGTTTTTATCCTTGGGCTGCTCGGGTGTGGGTCTCATTTCACATGGGGGTTTTCAAACTGGAGGCTCATGGTTGTTACTCACAATCTGGTAAATGTTCTTTTATTATTTTTCTACCCCTCTTCCTCATCCCCCCGATCTATTTTCTCTGTTCTCATTTCTAACCCTTTTTGTTTTTTCAGTTATGGACCTCCTGAGCTGATTCTCTAGAGTTCGTAGTTTTTCTCTCCGATGTTCCATCTCTTTGTTTGTGTTCTGTCTTTTGGAAGATGTCTCTGTTGAGCTTCTTGTATGCTATTGTTTTGCGTATCTGCCTTGCTAATTTCCAAAACTACTTTAAAAATTCTGAATGATTCTTTTAAAGCTTTGTTGTTATTTTGTAAGCAACCCACTCACTCATTTCATGGATACATGCGTTATCTTATTTCCTGGAGATAGCACTTGTCATTTATATACATAGATAATAATGTTTTTCTCCCCTGCTCCCTGAGATATCTCTGTTTCTTCGAAGTTCTTTTTTTACTCTTTGATGGTTTTGCCTCTGATTTGATGTAACCAGTAAGGCTCTAACACACACATTGGACGCTCTGTGTGTCTGGGTGGGGCTTTGGTGGAGGAAGACTGATCTGGGCCATTTTACTGGAGGGGGGATCTGAACTGCCCGTGTCTGTATAGATTCTATTGGGCTGGCCCGTATCCCTAGAGAAGAATCATCCCAAATACTGCTTGGCTTCTGGTTCTCAGGGAGATAGAGGTGTAGGGTGTGGGTTTCAGCATTCAGCATGTTGACTTTCTCTTCATCCCCGTGGTCAGCCTGGTGCCCTCACCTGCATCTGTCCCCTTGGTTCCTGAGTCCAGAGCCCCCAGCTTCTCTCTCACTAGAGAGTAGAGTCCTGTCTTCTGCCAGGATGATGGGGAGGTAGTCTCTTACCTATACAAATTGGGGCAAGGGACCATGGACCAAAACATTCTCATACTAACTTTTAACTATCCCTCTGTTTTCAGCTCCACACACACCGCCACTTGCAGACATACCTGTCACTTGTAATCCCAACTCCTTTCTGGCAGACTCTGCTTTGCTTCCAGCCTTCCCCCACCACCTGGGTGGGTTTCAGGCTTCTCAGATCTGCTCCAGCATGACCACTCATGCAGCTGCTTTCCAGGTTCCAAGATTTCATTTACTTCCTCTCCATTTTCTTTGTCTGTAGAAGGTTTTGCCTTATTTTCCCTTCTTACTGTCATTTAGTGAACTTTCAGGAGACACTCGATTAACACGCTGGGGAGCCCATGGGCCTTTCTTTGCCTGCTCTGTTCTGGACACTCCTCCCATCCCGTCATGGACTGCCCCTGCCAGCCCAGGACCAGCTGCCCTGTCTCTCTCTGCCTCTCACATGGGTGGGAGGTGAATGATTAGAAAATCCTTTCAGGAGGCCTTGAATCCAGCTTTTAGACCCTGGGGACTAGTTGGCATCTACCATATTGTGCTTAATCTTTGGAGTCTGTGCACAAACCGAGACTGAAAGAGTCCCACTGGAGCATCCAACGTTCATTGCCTTCATCTTAATGGTCTCTTCCAATCCTTTACCCACTTTTCCGTTGGATTGTTTTCTTTTTGTGATTTGTAAGCACTATTTTTGGCTATGAATCCTTTGCTTGTTAGAAAATTCCAAATGCTACTTGTTTTTTTAACTTTATGATGTGTTTGGAGCTATGGAAGTTTTTAATTTTTGTAAGATTAATCAGTCAGTTGTTTCCTTTATGGCTTCTGGGTGTTGAATCTTCCTTCCTGGGGAAGGAACTCCCATCCTAAAGTTGTAAAAAAAATCTCTTTTTTCCCCCTAAAACTTTTGTTGTTTCTTTCATTTAGCTTTTTTTAAATATTTACTTTTCATGACAAAAATATGCACCCTAATGTAGCAAAATAGTCAACACAGAGATATGTCACAGGGAGTTAACAATCTCTTCTCTTTTTACTTCCAGGCCAGCTTCCTCAGGTCACCAGCTTTAGCAGTTTGAAGTCTATCACACCCTTCTTTATGGTCATTCAAATGTGTGTTCAGATTTATGGCATTTAGTTTTGCTTTGTTTTATCAAAATGGGAAGATGGTATTTAAACACCTCTGAAACTAATTTTTTTACACTTTATTATAGATTTTGTTGTTGCACTTTAAAAATGGTTTTAATTTAAATTTCTATTGAGGTAACTATAGATTCACGTGTACTTGTAAACAATACTGTGTATCTTTTACCCAATTTCCTCCAGTGGTAACATCTTGCAAAACTGTAGTCCAATGTCACAACCAGGAGAGTGAAATTAAGATGATCCAGGGATCTTTTTTGTTTGTTTGTTTTGTTCTACCATCCCTTTTTATTTCCAAGATTTCATTTACTTCCTCTCCATTTTCTTTGTCTGTAGAAGGTTTTGCCTTATTTTCCCTTCTTACTGTCATTTAGTGAACTTTCAGGAGACACTCGATTAACACGCTGGGGAGCCCATGGGCCTTTCTTTGCCTGCTCTGTTCTGGACACTCCTCCCATCCCGTCATGGACTGCCCCTGCCAGCCCAGGACCAGCTGCCCTGTCTCTCTCTGCCTCTCACATGGGTGGGAGGTGAATGATTAGAAAATCCTTTCAGGAGGCCTTGAATCCAGCTTTTAGACCCTGGGGACTAGTTGGCATCTACCATATTGTGCTTAATCTTTGGAGTCTGTGCACAAACCGAGACTGAAAGAGTCCCACTGGAGCATCCAACGTTCATTGCCTTCATCTTAATGGTCTCTTCCAATCCTTTACCCACTTTTCCGTTGGATTGTTTTCTTTTTGTGATTTGTAAGCACTATTTTTGGCTATGAATCCTTTGCTTGTTAGAAAATTCCAAATGCTACTTGTTTTTTTAACTTTATGATGTGTTTGGAGCTATGGAAGTTTTTAATTTTTGTAAGATTAATCAGTCAGTTGTTTCCTTTATGGCTTCTGGGTGTTGAATCTTCCTTCCTGGGGAAGGAACTCCCATCCTAAAGTTGTAAAAAAAATCTCTTTTTTCCCCCTAAAACTTTTGTTGTTTCTTTCATTTAGCTTTTTTTAAATATTTACTTTTCATGACAAAAATATGCACCCTAATGTAGCAAAATAGTCAACACAGAGATATGTCACAGGGAGTTAACAATCTCTTCTCTTTTTACTTCCAGGCCAGCTTCCTCAGGTCACCAGCTTTAGCAGTTTGAAGTCTATCACACCCTTCTTTATGGTCATTCAAATGTGTGTTCAGATTTATGGCATTTAGTTTTGCTTTGTTTTATCAAAATGGGAAGATGGTATTTAAACACCTCTGAAACTAATTTTTTTACACTTTATTATAGATTTTGTTGTTGCACTTTAAAAATGGTTTTAATTTAAATTTCTATTGAGGTAACTATAGATTCACGTGTACTTGTAAACAATACTGTGTATCTTTTACCCAATTTCCTCCAGTGGTAACATCTTGCAAAACTGTAGTCCAATGTCACAACCAGGAGAGTGAAATTAAGATGATCCAGGGATCTTTTTTGTTTGTTTGTTTTGTTCTACCATCCCTTTTTATTTTTATTTTTTTACATCTTTATTGGAGTATAAATGCTTTACAATGTTGTGTTAGTTTCTGCTGTACAACAAAGTGAATCAGCTATATGTACACATATATCCCCATATCTCCTCCCTCTTCAGCCTCCCTCCCACCCTCCCTATCCCACCCCACTAGGTGGTCACAAAGCATCCAGCTGATCTCCCTGTGCTATGCGGCTGCTTCCCACTAGCCATCCATTTTACATCTGGTAGTGTATATATGTCAGTGCTACTCTCTCACTTCATCCCAGCTTCCCCTTCCCCCTCCCTGTGTCCTCAAGTCTGTTCTCTACGTCTGCGTCTTTATTCCTGTCCTTCCCCTAGGTTCATCAGTACTGCTTTTTAAAATTCCATATATATGTGTTAGCATACAGTATTTGTTTTTCTCTTTTTGACTTACTTCACTCTGTTTGACAGATTCTAGGTCCATCCACCTCGCTACAGATAACTCAATTTCATTCCTCTTTATGGGTGAGTAATATTCCCATGTATACATGTGCCACATCTTTTTTATCCATTCATCTGTCGATGGACACTTAGGTTGCTTCCATATCCTGGCTATTTTAAATAGAGCTGCAATGAACACTGTGGTACATGCATATTTTTGAATTATGGTTTTCACAGGGTATATGCCCAGTAGGGGGATTGCTGGGTCATATGGTAATTCTATTTTTAGTTTTTTAAGGAACCTCTATGC
>NC_041233.1:36343443-36406459 GCF_002837175.3 Physeter macrocephalus | reverse complement strand
GTCTGCCCTTACATTTAGGTCTTTAATCCATTTTGAGTTTATTTTTGTGTAAGGTGTTAGGGTGTGTTCTAATTTCATTCTTTTACATGTAGCTGTCCATTTTTCCCAGCACCACCTATTGAAGAGGCTGTCATTTCTCCATTGTATATTCTTGCCTCCTTTGAAGATGATCCAGGGATCTTATCCCTAGTTTTATTTGTACTCCTTTTGTGTGTGTGCATATACGATTTTATCATGGGGGTAGGTTCATGTATCCACCACCAATCAAGATACAGACCAGTCCATCACCATCAGGATCTTTCTTGTCTCCCTTTTTTAAACACACCCACTTCCCTCCTACAAGCTCCCAACACACAACCCCTCACCCCCCTTCCTCCCATCCCTAACCTGTGGCAACACTAATCTGTTCCCTATTCCTATAATTTTGTCATTTCAAAATGTTATATTAATGGAACCTACAGTGTAATATCTTTTTGGATTGGCTTTATTCACTCAGCATAATTCTCTGGATCTTTATCCAGGTTACTGGGTCTCTCAGTAGCTCCTTCCTCTTTACTGCTGAATAGGTGCATAGTATGGATGGACCACAGCTTGTTTAACATTCACCTGTAAAAGGATATCTAGTCTGATTTTAGTTTTGGGCTACTATGAATAAAGCTACGATGAACTTTGAGTACAAGCTTCTGTGTGAACACAAGTTTCACTTCTCTGGAAAAATGCCCAGGAATGAAAATTTCTGGGTCATATGGTAATTGCATGTTTAGTTTTATAAAAAATTGCCAAACCATTTTCCAGACTGTGAAACTATTTGTTTAAATATTGTTTGAGACCCGTTGGGGTTCATAAACACAGATCTAGCCTTTTTGTTTTTCATAGCTCCATAACATGCTATAGTGTGGATGGATATCATGCAACTGATTTCACCATTCAGGCTGTCTCAGTGTTTTACCACTGCCAGTGATGCTGTGATAGATATCCTCTTACAGAGAGTCTTACATACTGGTGACTTGACTGCCATAGGCTAGATTTTCAGAATTGATAACTTTAGTAGATATTGCATATTACTTTCCAAAAAATTATAGGAATTCATACTCTCACAAGCAATATATGAAACTAGTCATTTCCCTACCTCCTTGCTAGCAATGTAAATTGTCAGTCTTAGTTTTATTCTAATATTCTATTTTTTAAGGTTATTTAAATTCCTATGGAACTTACTTTGGAGTACATTGTAGAATAAGGGTCTAACTTTATTCCTCCCATGCCAAGTTCTTCTAGTTAGCTATTACTGCATGGCAAGCTATCCCAAAACTTAGTGACCAAACCCAATAATTTATTATTATTACATCTGTGATTATGGGATTAGGAATTGGGTCAGGGCACAGCAGCAATGACTCCTTCTTGGTCCATGATGTCTGGGAACTCAGCTAGGGTGCCTCACACAGCTGGGGGCAGAAACAGTTGAGGGCTGACCCAGCATCTTCCTCCAACTCTCTTTTCCCCTGGCGTGTCCATGTGGTGAGCATGGACTTCCTCACAGCATGTCTGCCTTAGGGTATCAAACTTCTCACATGGAAGCTCAGGGCTCCAAGAAAGAGGGAGCAGCATCAGCTGTCCCTTAAAGGCTAGGACTGGAGCTGACATAGTGTCACTCCCACCACCCTCTATTGGTTAAAGCAGTTAAACTCCAGCCCAGATTCACGGGAGGAAGCCTAGACTCCACCTCTCAATGGGAAGAGTATCAAGGACTTTATAACCATCTTTGATCTGTTACACAGGTGTTGATACCTAATTCTGCTAGTGTTATTTATTTAATTATTCTTTATTCATTGAATTGAAATACTACTTTTTTTCCCCTGGACTCTCTATTCTGTTTCACTGATTCACTTGTTTTTTTCTTCAACTAAAGCCATTATGTTCTGATTCTTATGGCATTACAGTATATTTTGATAGCTAGTAAGGTTTGTACCCCGTTATTGGCTCCCCTGTCCCAGAATTTGCTACCAATTCTGGCTTATTTACACATTCAGGTGATATTTTTCCTGCCTTGCGATTTGGGAATGCCTATTTTTCCCTTTGAGGGATGGCTGGTGCTGTCCGGTCTGTTTGGGTTACCTGGGTGGGGGTTCCCTGGACCCAGATCTTGGCATCCACTCCAAAGTGTGAACCAAGGCTGGGGAAGAAAAGAAGGTTGTTCATCCCAGTGAGAGGAACTACAGGGTCTCCTGCCTCGGGAGCTTTAAACAAGCAGCACTCACACAAGCGTGGTAAGTGCTCTGAGCTCCCAGGCAGCTGCCCTCCCTTCATTGTGGTCTATACACACACTGAAGCCTTTTTTGGAAATGCTGAGGGAAGGGATAATTTGGGACAAATGCTTCAGTCCTGCAGGAAGACTCTGAGCCCTATCATCTGAGTAAGAACACCCATTGCAAGAAACATGCCAGGCACAATTACAACCACCTCCAGGCACGGTGAAGAGACCCAGATCAAAGTAACATTCCATGCCTGGGACAAGTGTTGTAGTGTCCATTTCCTAGATGTAGAAATGAAAGGGAAGTTTGAGGGAAGAGGTTGTTATACCTTTGCATGGAAAGCTGCACACTCAAACTGTGAACCAGTGTTTCTTTCTTTCAAAGGACTGAGTAATCAGTGTTGCTTTGGTTTTTATTTTCCATGTAAAAGAAAAAGGCAGAAACATTGTTTCTTCTGAGAGCTACCATCCACAGCTAGGAAGCCTGGGGGAGATTAGAGGGAAGATTGATGTGTGACATTTATACATGGGGTTTGGGAAGGATTGTTGCTTTTTATAAATCCATTTCTGTTGCCCGTGGTCTCAATAGATATGGATTGGTCACTGGTGATTGTTTAACCATAAGATAACCTCAAGCAAATTCCCATCTGCCTCTAATGAGGAGCCTCTCAACAGGCCATAATAAAATCTGCATGTGTAAGTTTTCCTAGACGATGGAAGGACTCACTTTACCCATTTCCAGGAGATTTGGGGGACATGTTATGACTGCTAAGATGGAAAGTAAGTTTCAGCTGCCATCTATCTGGATCTATAGAGTCATAGTCACAACAGGCCTGTGCCAACTTCTAAGGGGACCAATAGATGTAAAGGTCTGCTATGCGTTTAAGCAGGCTGCCGTTCCAGGGCATGGGATGCGGAGGTCCTGTGTGGTTGTACACTCTGGGCACTGAACAAGGATAAAGGTGTCCCTGCTTTCAGCTTTTATGAATTGGAGAAAACAATATTTATCAAGTGATAGAGCAGAGAGGTAAGTTAAAGGAAATGGCTCCATTTGATATGATGGAGACATTTCAGACTTGATACAATACAGTATGTCAGAGCAACCCTGAAACAGGCTCTAGTAGGGTGACAAGGAACACAAACCTTTATCCCAGGTGGCTGTAGGCTGTAGTGCCTTCATGTAGCACACTTGCTTGGGTGTGGCCATATTAGCTGGGAAGGGCCGGCTTCTGTGCTGACTGGGCAATGCCTGTGCTGAGCCCATTACTATAGGATGAAGGGGAAATGGACATGGGAAGATCCTGTCCTATTAGATCTATCAGACCACCCTCCCCTGCTTACTTCTGTAGCCTCCATTGTTTAGTCTCTTATTTGCCATGGGCCTCTAGCCAAACTCGTAAATTCCCAGCTTGTCCCTGCATCCTGTTCCGTCTTTATTTAGGACACACACACACACACACACACACACACACACACACACACAATTCCCTCTACCTACAGTGATTTTCCCTGATATTTAACCTGGTGAACTCTTCTCTTTGTGTTTTCCAACATCTACCACCTGTGCAACGTTCAAAACCCCAACAGGACACAAACACACTCACTGCTTGGTCTGTCTCCCCTCTGCCCTCGTGCCCACGCTCCCCCAGATCTCAGCACAACAGCGCTGCCTCAGGAGCTTACCTGCTTCCCGTAACCCAGCTACACTCTCCTGGGAGGTTAATCTTAGCTCTTAGGAAAACTTTTAAGTATCTATTTGTGGTTATTTGTTTGGTGTCTGTCTTCCCCATGGAGTTGTAGGCATCAGAAGGAGAGAAACACTATGTATTTTGTTCACTACTTTTCTCAGCGTCCAACCCAGGGCTTGATGCTTGAATGTTCCATCAAAGTTGGTTGTCTATGCTCATCTTGCTGCTTCAAGAATAAAGACTGATGCATTAGTTTTCTCAGGATGCTGAAACAAACCATCATATCTGGGGGCTTAAAACAACAGAAACTTATTCTCTCCCAGTTCTGGAGGCCAGAAGTCTGCCATCAAGGTATTGGCAGGACCGTGTTCCCTCTCAAGGCTTTAGAGGAGGATCCTGCCTTGCCTCTCTCTTCGTTTCTGAGGTTACTGGCAACTTTTGCTGTTGCTTGGCTTGTAGGTGCATCACTCCAGTCTTTGCTTCCATTGTCACCTGACATTCTTCCCATGTGTCTATCTGCATATCTTCCTCTTCTTATAAAGACACAGTCATATTGGATTAAGGGCTCACTCTACACCAGTATGACCTCATCCTAACTTAACTAACTATACCTGCAATGGGCATATTTCCAAATAAGGTCACGTTCAGAAATTCCAGGAAGGACACGAATTTGAGGGCATACAATCCAACCTTGCACAACTAAGGTAGCTCCCTTTCTGCCTTCAGCTATTGCTGGGATGATGCTCCTGGTGTGCCCTCTGCACTGATGGATCTGTCTACACACTCACAAGGCTCCATGAGAACAGCAGGTGCTTCTGGTTGGTGCCTTCTGATCTGTGACAGAAAGTTGTGCAGGAACAAGGAAAGGCTGAGGACTCCTGAGAGAGGAGACCCCATCTTGCACTGACAATCCAGAGGGAAGGATTCAAACCCAGGTTTCCGGGAAGTCAGCAAATACTTGTTTCTTCTGTACACTCTGCAAGCTGCTGTAACATCTGCAGGATGCGAGGGCATGGCTCCTGAGTATTGAGAATGACCTTGAATTCTTCCCTGGTAATGACAGAGCACTTTTATCATGGGACCTTGGCACTGCTACTCTGGGTTCTTCTTAAATCATGAGGTTTGAATTACAACTTGTCTAGGGAGTGGGATGCAAATTCATCCCAGCTTTGTTAGCTAAAGGGCCTGAGTATGTGACCTTGGGCATGGACGTATTTGAAGTCCAGAACACATGGGTTGGAGGAGTGGAAAGTGGGCCTCAGAGAGGCTCCCCTCACACCTTGGGGTCAGACATGTCCGTGGGCAACCGGCAAGCCCTGGCCTCTAAAAAGACTCACACCCCATTACATTCTGCCATTGCCAGTGTAGGGGGTGGGTGGGCTTGGTTTGGTTTCCAGGAAGGAAAGAGAATAAATACAAAAGCAATTGTATTATAGAAGACTGGGTGGGGTGGAGAGACATGGGGAAGTCAGAGCATTTTATCCAGTTGGCTCTCAAGTACGTAAAATCTGTAGCAGGATTGCTGGAGGGATAAAAGTAATGACCTTGTCAAGGAAAACCATGGACATCTTTATTGAGCTATAATTTACATTCCACACAATTCACGCATTTCAAGTGTACAATTTGATGATTTTGATATATTCACAAGTTGTGGAATTTCAACAGTCAATTTTAGAACATTTTCATCACCCCAAAAAGAAACCCTGCATATCTTAGCTCCAATTCCCCCACTCCCCAAGCTATAGCAAACCACTAAGCTACTTTCTGTCTCTATAGATTTGCCTGTTCTGCACATTTCATATAAATGAAAACATACAACATGTAGACTTTTGTGACTGGCTTCCTTCACTTAGCATCATGTTTTTAAGGTTCATCCACGTTGTAGCACATATCAGTACTGCATTCCTTTTATGGCTGGATAATAGTCCATTGTATGGATATACTAAATTTTGTTTATCCAATCATCTTTTGATGGACATTTGGGTTTCACACCTTTTGGCTATCATGAATAATGCTTTTATACATTCATATGCAAATTTTGCGCGGACATATGTTTTCATTTCTCTTGAGTATATACCTAGGAGTGAAATTGTTAGGTTATATGGTACCTCTATTTTTAACATTTTGAGGAACTGCCAGACTGTTTTTCATAACAGCTGCACATTTTGCATTCCTATCAGCAATGTATGAGGGTTCTAATTTTGCCAATATTTGTTATTATCTGACTTTTTGGTTGCAGCCATCCTAGTAGGTATGAAGTGGTATCTTATTATGGTTTTGATGTACATTTCCCTGATGGCTAATGTTGAGTACCTTTTCATATGCTTATTGGCCATTTGTATATCTTTTTGGAGAAATGACTAGTCAGAGCCTTTGCCCATTTTTTAACTGGGTTATTTGTCTTTTTATTATGCAGTTGCAATAGTTCTTTATATATTCTAGATACAAGACCCTTATAAAATATTTGCAGAAAGTTTCTGCCTCTCTATGTGTTGATATTTCAGTTTAATAATGGTGTCCTTTGAAGCACAAAAGTTTTTAATTTTGATGAATTCTAATTTATCTATTTTTTCTTTTGTTGCTCATGCTTTTGGTGTCATATCTAAGACTCCTTTGCCAAATGCCAGGTTGTGAAGATTTATGCTTATGTTTTCTTCTAAGACTTTAGTAGTTTTAGCTTACATTAGGTCTTTGATGCATTTTGATTTAAAAACCACAGACATGTTTTACAATAATGAGATATTTGGAAAGAGTGTGCAGGACAGCTTACCAGTGACCAAACTGTGGTCTTCAACTAATTTATCTACTTAACATATTCTTTTCTGTGTGCTCATTTATTTACACACACATATAATAATAACAATACAACAATAATAACTATAGTGGCCACATGTTAAGTAGTGACTAACGCGGGGCAGAACAATAACGAAACATTGCATGTACCTAACAGTGGATTTTGCACTTTTCTGAAGCAACCTCCCCTTAAAGATCAAAGAGAGCTGCCAGATTTTTGACGAACAGCATAAAAAAAATGAAAGAGAATATATGAGCCACATTTTCTCTCTAACTTCTCTCTAACTGGAATCCTAGTATAAAGAGGGCTTGGATCAGCTTCCGTCAGCAGATTTGAGACGGTGTCTCTTGCAGAAGCATCCGATTTACTCAGCTGGGGAGGGCCGGTAGAGATGCTGGTGCCTGGCAGCCAGGAAATATAAGGCTCAAGTCACTCCCATCGCCCCGCACCCAGATTTTCCATGGCACCTGAGAGAAGTAGAGAGATTCAGAGTTGACCAGAGGACCAGCTCCATTATTTGGGGGCAAAATGAAAATTCACAGAAACTTCCTGTTCAAAAAGCTGAAGAAAGGTCACTAAAGGTACAAAAATAAAGATTTTTTTATTTCTTTTGCACTCTCTCTCTCTCGTCCCGTCTTGGTGTTTTTAATTTGTTACTTATTATCCTGCTCCTTTAGGTGTGGGGAGACTCACGGCCCGAGTGCAGACCTCACAGGTCAGTTCCCCCTCCTGGCAGCCACTGGGTGGACACACTATGTCCCATCCAGGGTCGGGGACATGAAGCCCAACATTTCTCTTCTCCATGGGCTGGCCGCCTCAACCCAGAGAGCATGGGAGACCCAGAGCATCAGTCCACACCGGTACCTGGACTGGGGTAAGAGAGAGGCTTTCCCCTCCCAGTCTTCCACTGACACGCCGTGGTGCTGCCAGCCTGGGGTGTGGGCAGCCAGTGCCACGCCTCGCCCCAAGATGCCATGGGCACACGCACCTGACCCCAACCCTCCCCACACCTGTGCCCAGGCCTCCACTGGGGGCAGAGTGTAGCAGCAGCTGTCACCTGGTGGAGGTGGGAAAGATGCTGGGAGCAGGGAACTGGATGGCCAAAAACCCACCCTTGGAGATGGGACCTTATGTGCGCTGAGGTGTCAAGCCCAGTGCATGCTCTGTTGCCCAGAGGACTTCACTTATAAAACACATTCAAAGATACAATTATGAAGAATTACTGGAGGCCAATCAGCAACGGCAGAGCATTAAACCCCAAGTGCGGGGCTCCTCCGACTGCAGGGTCCTGTGGGACTGCATTGGTTGCCCACCTAAAGGCCAGTCTGGGTGTCCTGTGAGATTAGCTGGGAGACAGGGCTGAGCAACCAGCCCAGAGGCTGCCTGATGGGGAGCGGGGACACACTCCAAGGCTGTCAGTGGCGAGGAAGTTCACTACTCGATGCTCCTGAAATGGCTCGTTTCAGGGAGCTGCGTGGCCAATAGCCAACCCCGCAGATACCAAGGAAGCATCTTAGGATGAGGAAGGAGATGGAATCAAGGAATGTCTCACCCCACCAGAGATGGGCAGCAGGCCTGGAAAGGGACCCCTCGATGCTCCCGCCCTCCACTGGAAGTCAGAGAGGACGGATGAGGAGGCAGGGAGAAAGGAAATCTTCGAATTTCACCAAAGAAGTATTTACCCCAAAGAGTGGAGTTTTAAAATGGAAATGGCTAAGCTGCTTTGACTCGGTACTATTATATTTATTGATTTCAAATCCAGCTGAAAAGCTTTGCTCTAAGTAAATCTCATTATAGAGAGTAAAACGGCTCCATTTGATTTTACAGTTGAGACCTGTGTACTGTTGCAACCGCAGTGCTGTACGCTCCCCACCGGCACTTACCAGAGCTCACCCCAGGCCAGGAAGGTGCTAAGCCTCTTACACGGTCACATGGAATTGCCATAACAACCGCACACGCGGCAAGTACGGCTTCATCGCCACTTTTTGGAAGAGGAACTCAAGACTCAGGGAGGTGGAATAGCTTGGCTGAGGTCATGAGGTGTGCAATTAAAACCTGGCAGAGCTAGACTCAGACTTTTATTGTTCTCACCCCACTCCCACTCCCACCCTCAACTTGTACCCTAATCCTCTTTTTAGTCCTAACAGTTTTTGTATGTTGCATCCACTTCTGTAGGTAAACATTTTGAGAATGTACCGAAAGAAGAGGAAATTGTTAGGGTGATAGCTCAGAGATGTGTCTGAGGGGCAGCTGGGGAAAAGGGGCCCTGATGAATGGAAGGACAGAGACAAGGAAGGCTGTGATGTCCAAGAAAGGAGTCACGCCCCTCTTGCGTAAGAAGTGAATCATGAAGAACCTCCTGACCTGTGTCCAAGGATTTGTCAGGAGATGGGGGTAAACTCTGAGGGGCACAGGTGGGGTTCCCGGCCATCAAGTCAGCAGTCGGCAGAGAACTCTCCTCTCAACAGCTATGGGTCACAGGCCTTCGAAAATCTGATAAAAGCAATTAACACACTCTCTTTCTAAAAAGGAGTACTATTATAATTTTGCACATAATTCAAGAGGTTCACACACACCTTATTTAAACCAATCTCAGATTTTTCTGCACATCTGGAGGAACAGGGGGAGCACAGATGCACCTGCACCAGCTAACATGAGAGCAAAGAGACCCACAGGCAGCAAGTCTTCCATTTGGGACAGTACCATTTGAGAAGCATATTTCTTGCTAGGGTGACAGAGGGGTGGAGGGGACTTTGCAGAGCCAAGAGCCTGCACAGGGAACATGGGGCTTTTGACTTCCCCGTAGAATTGGGTGAGGCCTCCCCTGTGGCCCCAGACACCGACTTTTCTCAAGACATCAGCACCTACAGAGAAAGAATTGTATATAGTGGCCAAAGTAACCCTAGAGGATTTTTCTCTTCTCTTCTAAATATGTTTGTTTTTAAACGATAAGAGACCTGACTCCCCTCCCTGTGTGACAAAACCTTGCACGCTGCTCTGATCTAGCTTCTTCCCATATGTGTCTGGGACAGCCTGCCATGGGTAAAACTCTCTGGGAAGCAGGCTCTGAGTCTGAGATTTGTCTGCAGGAAATTTATTGGGAGTGCTGTCCAGAATGACACGTGTGAAGAGTTATGGAAGCAGGCTTGGGCAGAGAGAGAATTTGGGCCACGAGGCAGCTCTAACACGTGCCTCAGCCATGCACGGGAAACACGGCACAGCCAACATGACCGTGTGGGAGAGTCCTGAGGTGGCTGAGGGGACCGGGCCTTCGCGTCCCTGCACTGACCAGCCATTGAATACGGGCTGGCCCTAGGAGCAGAGGTGGCCACCACCTGAGTTTCCGGCTGTCGGTTGAGGGAATGGGGACTTGGTCGTGAAGGGGTGGGGGGCTCTGGGTGCACCACAGCCTTTGCTACAAAACCGCTCAAATGTGGCACTCTGACCTGGAAAAGTAACCATTTAATTCAGCCTGTGAGGACCAATATACAAAGGCTATGCTCATGTTTTCACTCCTCTTAATGACCAAGAAGCTGCCACTACTGACTGATGCTAGTGTAGAACTTTCTAGAACTTCTGTTGTAATTCCATCTGCCCCCGGACAGGGCCAATCCAGAATAAAGGGAAGAGAGTGCCAGAGTCATGCCAGCAGGATTGTTCTCACTCTGGATTCACTATGGGAATAAGAGTCCCCCATGCTGTTCTGCTCAGGCCATTGGGAGTTGGAAAAAGCAGATGGAAGCAAGGCCAGATCCCCTGTAGACGATCAGCAAGCAACAGCCATTTGAAGCTTAGCCAGTGAGTGGGAGCCAGACAGGGGGCTGGCTAATGTCTGGGCTTAGTCTGTCTGGAGGAAGGACCAGGAAGGCCAGACACAGCCGGGCTCTTTTTGGCAGCGATGCACGTACAGAAATCTGACTTCTCAGGGTACCTGGAACTGTCTGAGCACAAGGGATTGAATCAAAATAAACAAGCTCTTAAGATACTGATGATAATAACAATAATGGTGGTGATGATGATGATGATGACATAGCTAACATGTATTTGGGAGCTTCTTTGTGCCAGGGTCTAGGCTAAGTAGTTTGCATGAACTATCTCCACAAATCCTTTTCATAAACCTCTAAGGTAGGTACTATTTTTATCCGTTGTACAGATGAGAAAACTTACCGTGAGAAGGCTGGGTAAGTTGTTCAAGTTACGTTGCTAGTAAGTGGTGAACCATTATTTAATGGAGACTGCTCATGAGATGACAAGATCATCTCCTCTTTCTCTCTGACGTCAACTTACCCTGTGTTTATCCAATTGACATCCAGCTATTTCTCAAAGAGTCTGGTACTGTCCTGCTCCCTGGCCAGTCTTACACTCGATCCCACACTTGTCCCCAAGCCTTCTGTTTCTCATTAAATGGTGCCATCCTTCACCCAGTTGCTCAGGCCACAACCCCTAGGAGTCATCCTTTAGTTCTTTTATTTGTAAATGTCCTATAACTAAATGAAACTGTAATAGTCTCATAAATTTTACCTTGAAAATTTCTCCTCAGCCTGGCCACTTAGCCTTATCTCCCAACCTACCGCTGTATCAGTGAGAATGAGCTAGGTTATGGCTCAGTGACAAACAGACCCTAACTCTCGGTGGCTTAAAATAACAAAAGTTCCCTTGGTCTTGTTCCACATGCATTGCTGGTCAACGGGGCTCTGCTCCATATTAGCCTCACTCAGGGAGTCAGGTTGACAGAGTTTCTAGAATTCGGAATGTTATCAAGGTATGGCAAAGAAAGGGCAAGGTGTGTGCAAGCTCTTAGAGGTGTCTACTTCTTCCATTTTATTGGTTGAAGCAAACCACATGTCCATGCCTAATTTCACAGGGGTGGGAAGTGCCATTCTACCATAGACCCAGGGGGAGCCCTAGAGACGCAGGAGAGCAGCAGCATCACTGCCACAGTCCCTGTAGATCCAATCTCCATGCTCTCTTGCACAGAGAACTTTAACAGCCTCAAACCAGTCCCCTACTTCAGCTCTTGCCCTCCAAACCCTTCTCTGTGTGATGGAGAGAACGATCTAAAATATAAATCAGGGCTTCCCTGGTGGCGCAGTGGTTGCGCGTCCGCCTGCCGATGCAGGGGAACCGGGTTCGCGCCCCGGTCCGGGAAGATCCCACATGCCGCGGAGCGGCTGGGCCCGTGAGCCATGGCCGCTGAGCCTGCGCGTCCGGAGCCTGTGCTCCGCAACGGGAGAGGCCACAACAGAGGGAGGCCCGCATACCACAAAAAAAAATAAAAATAAAGATAAAAATAAAATAAAATATAAATCAGATCACTTTCCTCTCAAGTTTAAATTCTAAATAGCTTCCATCACATTAATAATAAAAGTCAAAGTTCTCAACCTGGCCTACAAGGCTCCAAAACCAGGGTCGGCAAACTACAGTCCTCTGGCCACTGCCTGTCTTTGTCAATAAAGTTTTGTTGGCACGCAGCCACACCTATTCATTTACATATTGCCTGTGGCTGCTTTCATGATACAACAGCAGAGTTGAGTAGACATGACAGAGATTGTAGCCACAAAGCTTAAATATCTAACTGGCCGGGTACAGAGACAGCTTGTTGACTCCTGCCCTGAAAGACCTGGGCTTTGCCTCCTCGCAAGACCTCATCTCCTTTCACTCCCTGTTACTGGCTTCCTCCAGCCATACTGGACTGCCTGTTGTTCCCCAAACTGCCCAGCTCCCTCCCACCTCAGGACCACTGTACATTCCATCCTCCTGCCCAGAAGCCTCTTCCCTCACTTTTTAACACTGCTCGTTCTGGGAAAGAATGTCTGGTTTCTTCTCCACCTGGCCCCCCTACAATAGCAACCCCGCAATCTTGTCACTCTTCAATCCGTTCTTTGTTGCATTCCTCTCCACTTGACATTGCGCTGCAGATTTTATTCATTGATGTATTTCCCATCTTCTTCCATATTAAGGTCTGTGAGGTCCTGAAGGTTTGGGTTGAGGGGGCTGGAGTTGTCTCAGTACCTGGATAATCTTCTCTTACAATCTGTGCCTTCTGAGTCTCTAATTCTAAGTTGACCAGTACCCTCCTGGGGAGGGGATTTTTAATTTTTGGCCTCCACTCTAAAGAGAGCATAGTTCCATGAGATTTTCAAGATCGTTTTATGTCTGAAGATTTTAATTTTTGCATTTGAGGATCAAGGACAATGGTGGTATTATGATGCCTTTTTAAAAACACATCAAGCAAATTCCGGTCATCTCTGGGAGGCAAACTTTGAACATCTCTGCAGTCCCCAGGGAGAGCAATCTTCTGTAACTTTGAAGCCAAATATGATTTCTGAAAAGGAAGTTACAGTCAATTGAAAACTCTCAGTGGAGCGTGAAGAGCAGAGGGTTCCCCGTGGTGGAGCCGCAGCTGGTTCTGCCCAGGCTAGACGTGCCCTTCCCGGCTGGAGGAAGACCGCACAGATGGCACGGTGGGCAGGCTGGAGCAGGATGGGCCTCGGACCCAAGCATGTGCTCAGAGACCAGTTCAGAACATGGAAGTATTCCTTCCTCATCCTTGTTGTAAGCTTGGCCATTTTCAAATGAATTTAGGTGATTAAGGCAGAGAAAACAGACAGAATAAAAACAAAGTGAGACTGCCTCACCTTCTTCTTAGCAGAGATGATCTGGAATATATGAGAAACAGCTGAGGCTACCGATGGTTGGATGAGTGTCTGTGGGGCAAGGTGGTCCACAAAGAACCCCCGGCCCAATCTTCCTGGTTGGAGTTCCCAGACCCCACCGTTTCCTGCTTGGCTGCATGCAAGGAGATGCAGGGGTGCCCACAGGTCCAGTTGCTTCCCTGGGCTTCCTGCTACACTCATATGACCTTCTGCCACCCACACCCTTGGCTGCTTGCTCAGGTGCTCCGGACCGTCCCCTGGAGTACCCTGTGCTCTGCCCTGCCTCATCCCAAGTGGGCCCCCTTTCCTGCTATTGGTTAATGAAGTCCAAGCTTAGCTGAGCATTCCAGGCCATTTACAGTCTGTGTCCAAGATCATCTCCCCTTTCTCTCTGACATCAACTTACCCTGTGTTTATCCAATTTGACATCCAGCTATTTCTCAAAGAGTCTGGTACTGTCCTGCTCCCTGCTTTGGTTCGTGCTCTTCCAAATTCCCTGGTGTCTCCTACTTCTGCCTACAGGAGTGTATTTATCCTCCAAGGTCTTTATCCCAAGTCACCTCCCCCATGCATTCTGTCTGCTCCCTTGGAGCCCCACCATGGATATCTACGCCTCTACCATGATTCATGTCTGGCTGAAGCTACGCGAACCTTCTCCCTTCCATGGGGCTCCACAGGAACAGAGCATGGCTTGTTCATCTTCATTCTATTTCCCTTTGCCACCCCCCGACCACGGGGCCTGGTGCAGATGGTGGGTTAGAGGGTATTTATCAAATGAATAAATGCTCTAAGAACAGGGACTGGTGATTTAATTTACACTGGTTTTGTGTGTGGCTTTCCCAGAAAGCTTGGCATCTCTAAGGTAGGGGGTGAAGGTGGCCTAGAACAAGGTGCAGTGGAAGGGTAGGAAACCTAAGCCAGAGAAGGCACACGGGCCATGGCTCCTTTGTAAGCCTGGCTGATGGACTGGGGTGAGTGATTGGGGTAACTGATTGGAGTAAGGATTGGAGTAACTGATTGGGGGTGTCCCTGAGCCCTGTGCAGGGAGACTGAGAAGTTTTACCTGGCCTGCTCCAGGGCTGATTGAGGCGTGATGTCTGCTGTAATCCCAGTGGAACACACATGAGTATTCACACCTCTGCCAAAGGTGTGAGTCTCAGAGAAAAGGGAGGGAGGCAGATGTCAGCTTCAGGGATCAGATGAGCTAGGCCTTTGGAGGAGGTAGGAGCACATGTCCAGGCCTTGAAAGTGCTCCTTTGGTGCCCTCTGATGCCCTAAGGTGTCCCTCCAGGTGGGCTGAGCAACTCTCACCTTGGCTGTGTATGGGGCGCCCATCCTTGCACCCGTGCGATCGTGAAGCAAGGCCCTCACCCCATACAGCCTCCTTCCTGTGTCCTGTTGACCCTCGGCCATGCCCACTGTGCTTTCAGCCACACACAAACCTCAGACCTAGACACACTCAGGGATCTTCCCCTCTCTCCAGCGCTCTCTCTTAAAGGTCTAGAAACCTCCACAGGCACCATGCTACAGGCAGTCATCTGTGAACTCCTGGAGAGTTCACTTGGACACGGTTCTGACAAGGGCTGGTGTTGGCAGGTGGCCTGGTCCCTGTCCCGGGTGCCGGCTAACGCTTCACCAATCATCTTGCCCACCCATGTTCTACAGAAAGGCCCAGCAGGTCCCTGGATGCGCTCAAAGGCTGCTCCCCTCCAGTGGCTGAGCAGAAAAGCAGCTCCATCCTAGAGGTCCTACTGGACTCCAGGAGCTGCTGTGCAGAGAGGGAAGAAAAGCACTGTCACTGGAATCATGATGGGGATGGGGAACATAGGAAACCAAGGGGTTGAAGAATCAGATGAAGGGGAGGTCCCACAACAACGAGGTGTGGAGGGGAGCAGCCCAGGGCAGGTGGGCCCACTGCCCCCGCTGGATGGGTTTAAAATCATCTCCTCCCCAGCAGTGGAAGGCCCAGAGGCCAGTGCTACCCCCAGGCCATGTCCATAATGCGGAAAGAAGGCAAGGAGAAGAAAGGGGGGCCTGAAAGAGCCAGGTGTAGGTGAGAGGGGACAGAAAAACTCTGGGTGAAGCATAACAACCTGAAAGGTCAGGCACTCCCCTTTTCCATTAGCCAAGTCACATTTGTTCCTGTGCACTTGGGGGAAGGTCAGGATGGGGGCAGGTGTGATACAGCCATGGTGGAAGAGCCCTCATGGTCCCCACAGATACAGAGTGGAACCCAGCCTTTGTCTCCAAACCCACCTCACGGCCGCATCCTAGAACAGCCCAGGGTCCTCCTAGGCCTACCACAACCCACACGGACGCCACACTGATGAGTACCTCTCTTTGGCTGCCGGTCCCAGCTCTGCTCAGCTCACATCCTTATTACTTTCCTCACCACCTTTCATAAGAACTTCCTCTGCCATCTTTCTCCACCAATGTGCCTTCCACATGGCCGCCTGAAAAGTCTCTCAAAGTGGAAGTCTGCCCACACATCTCCCCCTGTGCACATGCTGGGCCCTCTTTCTGGGATACCCTTCCCTACCCCTGCCTTGGACAAGGGCAGGAGAGATGGGACCGAGGTTTGGATATCCGGGAAGGACTTGGGGCTGGATCCTGTTGGCTGGCGATTCTCAAACTTGCTCATGTGACAAAGCTCCTGGAAGACATGGGCCCATTTTGCAGAATACCACAGACCACTGGTAGATATCATTCCATCGTAACCACAGGTAGGCATGTATTAGATTCAAAGATAGTCCTCTTTTTTTTTTTTAATTTATTTATTTATTTATTTTTGGCTGTGTTGGGTCTTTGTTGCTGTGCGTGGGCTTTCTCTAGTTGTGGCAAGTGGGGGCCACTCTTCATCGCGGTGCACGGGCCTCTCACTATCACGGCCTCTCTCGTTGCGGAGCACAGTCCTCTTTTTTTTTTTAATTTATTTATTTATTTATTTTTGGCTGTGTTGGGTCTTTGTTGCTGTGCGTGGGCTTTCTCTAGTTGTGGCAAGTGGGGGCCACTCTTCATCGCGGTGCACGGGCCTCTCACTATCACGGCCTCTCTCGTTGCGGAGCACAGGCTCCAGACGCGCAGGCTCGGTAATTGTGGCTCATGGGCCCAGTTGCTCTGCAGCATGTGGGATCTTCCCAGACCAGGGCGCGAACCCGCGTCCCCTGCATTGGCAGGCAGATTCTCAACCACTGCGCCACCAGGGAAGCCAGATAGTCCTCTTTTATACAGGACTGTCACACTCCTTATGTACATGCAGTTCTTGGCACATATATAATTTGTTTTTATTAAAACACATTTCCAAGTTTTTCATATCATGTGCATTTTCCATTTGCTCAATACTTTTCTAATCTGGGTTCTAATTGGGTTTTCTAATCTCATTGGGTTAATAAATTGCAGCATGTAGTTGTATAAATCTCATCACCTTGATAAGCTCTGAATTTCTTTTCCTGAAAGGTAAGGATAACAACAATTTCACAAGGATTCAGTAAATTAAACCACCTTTGCACACTGGAGGTGCCCAGGACAAGCCAGCAGCTTTTTCTTTGTCCCCTTTTCCGTATGTATCCCACAGGCCCCTCTGCTTGACATGCACTGTGACCCACAGTCCCGGCTGGGACCCTAGTCTGTTTCCCTAGTACATATTTAATGTTTTTTCCTGCCCAGTATCCATTTCCCTTCCTCACCCCCAATATCTTTGTGTGGAATTCTCCTCATCCTGGGTGGAGGATTGAAGAAGTTTAATGCAAACAGCTGGCTTCCCATGAGGGCAACGGTGTTGTTTTCTGAATGCTGCCAGGTGGGTCTGTGGAGGGAGCCAGGTTTATTCCCTAATTTGTCATCATTATAAACTTCTCAGATTTTTTTTTTTTCTCCACATGAGAGAAAGTTGTGGGAATGGCTGGGACCCAGGAAGCCCCATGGGTGTTTGTCATAGATGTCACCTTGACTCATCAGGGAGGTTCTGGAGGTAAGTGATCAAGAACCCCTGGGTTCTCACAGGTCACCAGGAGGCAGACAGGTTAAGGGTCTAGAAAGTTTTGCATAGAAGGGCTTATTTTGGTTCCTGAGGGTCTGGGCTTTCTGACATCACACAGGGAGGAAGTTCACTTCTGCCACCCAAGGGGCAACATGACCGCTCTTATCAGCACTGAAGAGCCATCAGAAGCCACATGCAGAAATCCTCAGCAGAAGTCCAGGGTGTGCTGGGGCCAGGGGAGCTGCAACCACGGGAAGGGGAGGTGGCCCAGGAGCCTCAGAGTCCATCCCCCTGCAGGCCAGGCACATCTGTCTGGTTCTACTAGGTATGTCTCAGATCCTCTATTTCTTCCTCTAGTAAGTGGGCACAATATTTGCCTCTTAAGAGTGTCATGGAGGTTAAATGAAATAATGTATCAGAAATGCCTGGGACATTGCGGGCACTTGATAAGTGTGGCCCCCCTCCCTCTGCGGCAGATAGCATCACCGGAAGAGAGAGGAGGGTTCCGGCATGGAGCAAGTTCATGACATCCGCTATGAGCAGGGGACAGAAATTATAGCAAGGAGAAAAAGCATTTGTGAAAAGGTTGGTAAATGAGGGTGGGGAAGTCCAGGAGTAGAATAACAGAATTTGAACCACAATGCGAGGACCACAGACACAGGACTCAAGACCAAGCCTGAGTACCTGGAACCCCCTGGCCCTCGTGCGCCTATTCCCTGAAGCTGACGGCTGTGAGTGCAGGTGGGTGAGTGTGGAGGTACCTTGTGGATGTAAATGGGTGGATGTGTGGAGATTGCTGGTCACAACTAACTTATGCCGGAAAACTCTTTTCCTAATTAGTTGTTTCTGTTGAACTTAACTGCCCAGGAAATCTAATTTTGAAGTTTATCTGAGACATGATTATGTTCTTTTCATATCATCTCTTTTTCTGAGAGTCCCCGTGAAAGAAGGCTAATTGGATGCTGTTTGTTTGCAGTAAGAATACTCAAGACCAGGTGGAGCCAGTGGCCTTATGCTCCCTGGCATGGGACCAACGCCAGGACAGCGGCCCTGATCGGATCTGCTTAGGCCTGGCCCGCCCAGGGAGAGAGGGCGCTGGTGATGGGCTGTCCCGCCCAGGACCAGACAAGTTAGGAGGATGGAGGAGGCGCGCCTGTCCCCTCCTCTCACTCACACTCTGCCCTCCTCTTGGGAGCCAGGAGCCTGCCCTCAATCAAATTTTGGCCTTGCTCTCAATTTCCGTTTCCCTTTCTGACAACACAGGCCAGCCTCCCGGAAGAAGAAAGATGAGTTTCTAATGTAAAACAGAATCTGTTTGAACCAAGCTCAGAATGGTTTCCTGACTTTCATCAGGAAGGGAAAGGACTTCCACATCAGGGGACCAGAGGTGATGCCAGGCATGGAGGTGTGCAGGGGGCTGCCCTCAGGTTGGATAGGAAGGCTTGGGAAGGAGCCCTGGGCATCAGGGCGGGCCTGCCATGGGGAGAGTCAGGAGGATGGAGGCCTTCCATCGCTGTCCTGGCCCCCATTGTCCAACCCCCTTTCATTCTGCCAGGGCCCCCCTGAGCTGCTAAAATTGAATGGTGGTTCTGGTGGGCTCCAGCACCCCATCCTAACAGGCACTGTCATTCAGTCCTCAGGGCAGGCGGTGGGGGCCCGAGGAAGAGGCAGCTGCCCTCCACCTTCTCGAGGGCCAGTCCCAACCCAGGATGTTAGGAGAGAAAAAGGCTGCAAAGGGAAGAGACTAAAAGAAAGGGGGACAGAAAACTGCCACCAGCAATCCCCAGCTTCTCTCAGCCTCACCCTGGAGAGGAGGCCTCTCGCTGGGAGAGAGGCAGGAAAGGAGACCCAGAGGGCACGTGGACGCCTGAGCTCAAGTTCTCCAGCAAGAAGGACCGACGTGGCCAAAGTGATAACCAAAACCTCAAGGGCTAAGCTCCCCTGGGAGAGCAGGGAGAAGACACTGGGAAAGTTACCAAATGTGTTTCCTCTCCTCCTGTGCACTCTTCACATGGGCCCACACAGCCCTGCCCGTTTCCCCCTCTTGTCTCTGGAAGTTGTGAAGTGGCCACTGGAGAGAGACGGGTGAAGCTGAGGGTAAAACCCACACCCCACGTGGCTCCCCTGGACATCAGCAAAGCCCTTGTTGAACTGGGGGCGAAGCTCAAGGGTTTCCTCAGGCTGCAAGAGGTGTGGTAAATCCAGGCTCATGAGCCACAACAAAACTACAAAAGAAAGCGACAAGCCCAGCTCACCCTGTGAAGGCTGCAAACTGGCCCAGCTATGCCTTTCCCCTGGTAAATCTGCAGAAAATCCAGCCCCTCCAACTGTAGCTCAATGGGGAAGAAAGCAGACCTCAAACTGCACAGGAAAAGCATCAGGGAGATTTATCCATACTGTATCAGAAAAGAATAGAGTACCTAGACAAAGCCATTCACGTGAAGCCTGGGTAGGATTTAACAAACAGCCAGGCATCTATGCAAACACACTTTAGCAAGAAAGATAAAGATGGAAGGAATAAAGGAAGGAAGGAAAGAAGGAAGGGAGGGGATAGAGCTTGGAAAAGATAGATGAAAAAGATATTCTGGAAGAAAATGTAATCCAGGAAAGAAATTCCTTTAGGTACTTCGATTTGTTTATTGAGCATTCCCTATGTACCAGGCCCCATTCTATCACTCAAACATGCGTTACCTCACTTAATTCTTATAATACTTATATGGAGGTAGATCTCATTATAAGCCACATTTTATTGATATAAGCCTTATTTTACAGACGAGAAAAGAGACACATAGAGGGTAATTAACTTGCCCAAGTGGCAAGTCCAGTATTCAAAATCATGAAAATCTCGATAAATTACATGATTGCAGAAAATCTAGATAAATAAATAAAGGTATAAAAGAGAAAATAATTCATAATTCTACTGCCAAGAAGCAACTACTTCTTCCTGTTATTTCTCTATTTTCAATTTATTTTTATAGTAGCTCTTGGTGTATTTTATTACAAAAAATTTTGGAGGAGAAAATTTAAAACTACCTAAAATCATATGATGTATCTCCCTTTAGATGCATGTATATTTACTTATACTCTTACTGGAAAGACAGAACAGAAGTGATGGAGGATTCATACACACACACACACACACACACACACACACACACACACACACACACACACAGCTTTGTTTTAAAGTACAGTTACCCACCTCCCTCCCCTTGTAGAGGCAAGTGCCTTACCTGTGAATTCAACCAACCCTGGATCAAAAATATTCAGAAAAAAAATACCAGAAAGTTCCAAAAAATCATGCTAAGCATGTCTCCCAGGGTAGGTACTGAACTGTAGTTAGCAGTGTGCACCTGTGGTTTTATCACTCTACTGTTTGTATTTAGTCTCTAAATGCCATCACTAACTTTTGTTGTCATTTTTGTTTTAAGGAACTCTTCTTGGGTACTGAGTTCCCTGAGTTTTCTTATATTTAAGAATATCTTCTTATTGCTGTTATAACTTAACAATTTGGAGGTCTATGCTTGTTTTGGGATATATTTATTTCCCTCAGCACTTTGTAGAAATTGCTCTATTGTCTTTTAACTGTTACTGTGGCTGTAATACATGATATATATAGATTGGGTTTTTGTTTGTTTGTTTATTTCTTGGATTGAAGTATTCTACCTTTATCCTTTATATTCCATTTCTTAATAAAGGTCTGTCTAGCTTGTCATCATTTTGTCTTTTATATGATATGCACTTTTAATGTTCAGATTAACAGTTTTCTTCAGGAAATTTAAAAAATTTATATCTTCAAATCCGTGTTTTTTTCCTATATTATGATTCACTGAGATACCAATTTTCCCCCTGTTGTATTGTCCTTATATATTATTTTCTATCTAACAATTTTTATCTGCTTTCAGGCAGGTCTTTCTTATATGACAGTAGTTTGACTTTTAGCTGGATGCACTGTAAAATCCTGATTACTATTCTCAGAAACATTCCAAGAATATATTATGATATTGCATCCAAAAACCATGA
Organism: Physeter macrocephalus; assembly: GCF_002837175.3. Classification (NCBI taxonomy): domain Eukaryota; kingdom Metazoa; phylum Chordata; class Mammalia; order Artiodactyla; family Physeteridae; genus Physeter; species Physeter macrocephalus. Next base: position 36,385,071 of record NC_041233.1, on the reverse strand, counting down.
AAAAAACTTTTAATGGAAAACTTCTCTGTGGCTTAGCAGAGAGCATTAAAGAAGTTAAAATAATATTGTTATTATCCCCAGACTTCAAAATTATTATGTAATATACAGCATGGTGACTATATATAATATCATCTTACATATTTGAAAGTTGCTGAGAGAGTAGACCTTAAAAGTCCTCATCCCAAGAAAAAAATTTTGTGTGACTATGTATGGTAACCAATGTTAACTAGACTTATTGTGGTGATTATTTCACAATATATAAAAATATTGAATCATTGTATTGTACACCTGAAACTAATATAATGTTATATATCAACTATACTTCAATGAAACAAATTTTAGAAGACTTACAAAAAAGAAAGCATATACAGAAATCTAAAAAATGTTATGTATTATTATTCCCAAACTTCAAAATTCCGCATAAAACCTAAAAGAAAATGTAGAGAAAACTGCCGAGGACTTGGAACAATATAAGAAAGATGCAAATGTGTTAGAGAAGAGGTAAGTGAACTGGAAAATGAAATGCAGAATAGTCAACATCCATCAGTTCCAGGAAGTAAGAACAGGGAAAACGAAGAGGAGGAAATAATTAATGACATAATAGAGAAGTGTTTCTATAGTCTAAAGTAAACAAATATCTTCACACTAAAAGGAGCTGCTGATTGCTAAGCAGGAAGGATGGGGAAGAGAGTAGGGAAAATCAGATCGCTTCTAGAAAGAACAAAGGAGCTACAATGGAAGAACAATCAAATTGGACTTCTTGCCAGTTATCACTACAAACTGGAATTAAAGGCAGAAAGGCCTTCAGTGTCCTAAGGGAAAATCATTGTCTACTTATAACCCTGTCAATTAGATGTGAGAACAAAAGGCAGATATTTTCAGTCCTAGCAAAGATTCAGGAATTTTACCTCCCATGTGTCCTCTCTGAAATAAAAAAAAAAAAAAAAAAAAAAAAGAAGAAAAAAAAGGCAATCAGATTCTCCAGACAAAACAAAAAGCTTGAAAGAAAAGTCATGGTACAAACATGAGACAAGCTAAAACTTGGCATAATTTTAAGCGATGAATGGCATTTAAAAAAGGGAATCTATTTGACCTTAAACCTTGGAATATTCTCAGTAGTACAGCAAAGATTCAGTGATCTAGGAAAACATTCTCGTCCTCATGTAGATGTTTCTCTAATAAAAATATCTGGCTGAACCACAGGAAATTGCCACATTTTGGGGAGGTAAAAGGAGATTGAATATAAGGAATTTCATATGGTTCATATGATTCAACTGAATACATAATCATACTATCAAAAGTTCTATTTGTTGGGTTTTGATTTTCAGAATCAACATATAAATAAAAGATGGAAGACATGATTGCAGTTTCAGAGCAAGACATAAATGATAAAAACTTTGAAAATATAAAAACCATGTTATGTTTAGGAGGTAGAAGGTTGAAGGAGGTAGAAAGAAGTTCAGGGGCACAAAATTACTTATTACTTATTTAATGAGGAGTCCCAAGATGCTGATTACATTTCATGAATCAAGAAACAGAATGGATATTATAAGATAAAACATATGTACATATATTAATGTTGAGAACTAAGATTTTCACTATAAGACAAAGGAGATATGGGTAGAAACTAAAATAAAAAATCCTATTCCCTTAAATACAAATTGGAAATATCACTACAAATTCATAATTTTATGTGTAGGCACCTGTCCATCCATCCATCCATCCATCCATCCATCCATCCATCCTAGTTCTGTCTGATGAAATGGCAAAATGCCAGTACCAAGGAATCTCTCTGGTGACCCAGATCTTGATTTCTCAATACTATTCCCCATGAAAATGAACCATCCTTGGATAAATGGCTGATTCCAGTTCTGAGGCAGGGAAAGTAGAAGATAAGCCTGGAACGTCTTGTTATATCAGAACGTAAAGAAGTGCTTGAAGAATAATGAAAATCAGTCAAAAGGATGCAGGAGTCAACTTTAAGGGGATCTCGCTGACTGTTTTGGGAACAATTTAAATATCAAGAAGTATAACACATTGAGAAAATAAAGCCATGAATCTATAGTAATATGAGAGAAATTGCTATGTCTACATAATGTATAAATAAATTTACAAGAATGGCAGCTTTATGCATGATTTCCAAAACAAGAAAAAATCTAATTTTCATTAACAATAGGTTGGATAAATTATGTTATATATATACTTTATACAATGAATGATACATTGCTTTGCCTTGTCACACTGCAATAAATAGCCCATGGTCCACTCTGTGGGTAGCTCCTCCAAGCATCAGGGAGGGGTCGCATGCTCAGTGACAATATCAATAAACTGTCAATAGTGAGTGCTTGTGATATGTCAGCCACAGTTTAAATACTTGTATTTACTCCTCATGTCAAATCCAGTTTCAAAGGAAGCAACTCTCAACAATAACTAACATTTATATTTGATTGAACCATATGAAATTGCCGTCATCTGGTCAATTTTGTCCTAAAAACCCAGCAATTTCACATGGTCCAATCAGATACCACATTGCCCTGAACAGGGCCCAGTGGTCAGAGGCAGAGAGGATGTGAGCTTAACTTGCGTCATCTGCTACAACGAATGTGGACGTTTGGGATTCTCATCCCCTAAAATTGTTTCCGGGTCACCAAACTGCACCAGTAGGAAATGGGCAGCCCCTGAAAGGGGGAGGGTCTCCCCTCTTCAAATGAGACTGTGGAGGGGGGAGTAGACAAAGTAGATCCTCCGTCTGGGAAGTGCCAGGGACCACAAGGACACTGGGCATGCGGCCCCCCACCCGTTGTCTGACCTGGAATGTATTCCAGTGCCAAGGAAGGGAGTGGTGTTTCTGACAAGCAGGATTTGATCGTTGCTCGGACTGGCAGCAGTTCAGAGCGTTTCCTGAGAGTTTCTACTGGCCTTATGCTGTTCCTTCTGTGCCCTGTATACGGGGGGTGCTGGGGACAGGAAGGAGTCTTTAGGGTTGTAGCTTCCCAGGCCATGAGGAGCCACACCGACCTGTGGGGAGGGCTGCCCATCACTGAGATGATGGAGATCGGGGCTCGGGTTGGCTGCTGGCCCCCGTGGCACTTTAGGGCCACATCCCCTGAGGTGACGAGGCATGTGTCCTATGAGTAGGAAGAGGATGTGTGAATGCTGGGTAGCTTCAAGGGTGGGTGGAGGCAGAGGCTGCCCTGGGGAGTTGCCTGCCCAGTGCCCACTGCTCCCTCTTGCTTACTAACAGCATCCCCCATTTTATTTGGGGTGCCGATATGCCCCATTTCTACATTTTCTCACCTCCTTTACAAATAGGAGTAGGATAATCATTTTAAGAGTTATTCATGTTGTTGTGTGTGTGTTCATTCTTATTGCTCTTACATCATACTTTGATAATGAGATAAATGCTATAGAAATATATCCATTCTATTTTTCTACCAAGTCAAAAGTGTAATATTATAGGAAATGTTCTAGACTCAATCAAAATATTTTAGCTGCCATGTTCTAGTTGTGTAACTGTGGACATGTCACTAAACCTCCCCATGCCTCAGCTTCCTCTCCTGTAGGATGGGACTAATACTAGCACCTCATTGGCCAGGTTCACCAGTACTTTTTTCTTTTTTTTTTTTTTTGCGGTACGCGGGCCTCTCACTGTTGTGGCCTCTCCCTTTGCGGAGCACAGGCTCCGGACGCGCAGGCTCAGCGGCCATGGTTCACAGGCCCAGCCGCTCTGCGGCATGTGGGATCTTCCCGGACCGGGGCACGAACCCGTGTCCCCTGCATCGGCAGGTGGACTCTCAGCCACTGCGCCACCAGGGAAGCCCCTCACCAGTACTTTTATCATTTACTTGAGAAGCCCAGCCTCCTGGACCTGTATCTGTCTGCATGCCTGAATGGCTTTGTGGACTGGAACCTTCTATTGGCTCTGACTCCTTGGTGAGTTATGATGACCGAGGTTTGTCAAAGGTCAGGCAATGACAGATCAAGGAAGCGGGGGTCTTGGCTCTCTGCCTGGGAGAGCTGCAGAGAGGGAAGCCCTCTGCCTCGGTTCTGATGGAGTGTCTGAGAAGCAGGCCCATGTGGTGCTGCCACAAGACCAAATTCAGGTGAGCATGGGTCCCGTCATCAGGAGGAGAGGTTCTGGAGCTATCTCAGAGGTGCTTCAGCTGGAAAACTGATTGCCATGTGAGAAGGAAGTCTGCACTGCTGCTTCCCAGCAGGAATGAGGTTTGGGAGAAAACAGCAAAGGAGTTCATGTCCCTCTTGGAGGGTGAGGAAATCATTAGGGAGTCCACCAAACAGATGCTTCCTTCTAGCAAAGTTAAGTGAGAGAAGTTTAAAGGAGAGGACGGACCTTACAAACAGGGGAGGCTGCCCTCTGAGTTGAGGATGGAACTTGTGGCAGGCGGTATTTTGCAAAGATGGCCAGAGAAATATTTTCTATCTCTCATGCTCCTCTAAAAGCTTGCAGCCCCTCATCAAGAAGTGGCATTTACAACCTTTCCCCTTGAACTAGGCCTGTGGGACTGCCTTGACCATACACTAGGGAAGAAGTGGCATTATGTGACATCTGGGCTGGGGTGTAACAATGTCATATACTTCCTCTAGGTTTTCTGGGGATATTCACTCTTGGAACCCAGCCACCGTGCTGTGAGGAAGCCTAAGTAGCCCGTGGAAAAGCCTACATGAAGAGAAATGGAGACCCCAGCGCACAACCCCAGCTGAGCTTCTAGCCAACTGCCAGAGTCAACTTGTCATCCATATGGAAGAGCCATCTTGGAAGTTGACCCTCTAACCCCTAGTCTTATGCTATGTGGAACAGAAATGAGCCACACTGGCCAGCTTAACTGATTCATGAGCAAAATAGAGGATTGTTGTTATTTTAAGCCACTAAAGTTTGGGGGCAATTTGTTATGCAGCAATAGACAACTCATATAAAGCTCATCTAGGAAAAGGATATAGGTTGATGCACTATTCAATAGCTGATGCAAGTCAATAGGAGGAGATTCCAGCCCCAGCCCTTCCTGTCACTTGGCAGCCTTCTCCACTGAGCAAGGCTTTCCCACCATTCTGGCAAGTCTGGGGCATTATTAAAGGACAGGAGTGAGAACCGCCTGCCCTCTCTTGGACATCTAAGTTAAAAAAAATGCACCTCTGGTCAAAATATAAACATTTTTTGGAATGGCTTAAAAAGTGCTCTTGTTATAATGCTATTTTTTAATTGTGGGATTCACTGAGAGCTCCAGATAACTCCTCTACAAATGTCAAGGGTCTGCCCTATCATCCAGGTTTATAAACCTCTTTCTACAGAGCTTGTGGGAGGCACCAGGCTGTCCAGAGCATTTAATGAGGATTTACTGAGGGTTTATAACAACTGGAATATTACTTTGCTGCATTTTGTCGATGAAGAGACTGAGGGTCCCAGAGGTCATGTCCATTGAGCCAGCAACTGAAGAAGCAAGGACAGGAAGCTATGTCTGTCCATCTCAGTCTGATATTCTGTACAAGGTCAATGTGTAGCTTTGAATTTAAAATGGGGATTTATTTCTTTTCACTAATTGGGTGATAAGTATAAGAACATGTATCTTTAACTCACTCATTCTTTCTCTCTTTTTATTTTTGGATAGTATAGACAGCCATTTCTTTCTTTCTCTCTTTTTTTTTAATTGCTGTAAAGTACACAAAACATAATATTTACCATCTTAACCATTTTTCAGTGTACAATTCAGTGGCATTAAGTACATTCACATTTTTGCACAACCATCACCATCAATCATCCACAGAACTCTTTTCATCTTGCAACACTGAAACTCTGTACACATTAAACAACAACTCCTCATTCTCCCTTCTCTCCCCAGCTCTGATAGCCACCCTTCTACTTTCTATGAACTTGACTACTCTCAGAACCTCATACAAGTGGGATTGTACAGCATTTGTTTTCTTGTCATTGGCTTATTTCACTTAGCTTAACATCCTCAAGTTTCCTCCACGTTGGAGCCTGTGTCAGAATCTCCTTCCTTTTTAAGACAGTTGCTCCTCTCCGTTCAAGCACAATGTCTTGCTTTGGTCTACGTGCAATCTCTTGCCAACATCTGTGTTTAAAGCTTCCAACAAACCACAGTTTCTCTCCATCCTCTGCTTGATGTAAGCAGTTGGGGTTTTCTTAGCATGGAAGCAGGAGCACCGTTAGGTGGGAATCACTCTCCTCCAGCTCTGGAAGACCATACCCTTGTATGGTCTAGGGAACATTCTCCCAACTGGGTTAGGAGAATTTTTTTCCCCATGGAAACATGTGCTTCCTTCATCCTTCACGGCATCACCCTGTATCAGTGATTGGATCATGAGGGTACAGGGAGTATCTTAAGTAACTTTGAGTTCCAGGTACCCATCCACAGTAGATCCTCTATAAATATCTGCTCTGAATGAGTAGCTGAGTGAATGACTGCAACCACCAGAAGGCACTTGGGTTAGCAGAAAGCCTGGTCAGTTCACAAAAGTTACTTCAGTGGCTTGGCAATAGGAGAAATGTAAGTAAATTAAAAAATTAAAAATGAACTTTTACTCGATTCAGAGCAGAGATTTTTAAAACATCCCTTAAAAAAAGCCTCCCAGGCCTGTAAGATGTGACTCTGACCAGACTCTGTGTGTCAGCAAAGCTAATGCCCCCATCAGAAGGGCATCGGACATTGGTGGTGTGCTGGCTGTATGTCAGCCCTGTCCTCATTTATGGCTCCCAGGAATCTGGTGGATAGGCACCATTGCCGTCCCTGGTGCACTGCGAGGTTGAGTAGCTTACCTGCCATCTCACTGGGCCTCCTGGAACTTGAATCCACTCAGCCAGCTGCAAAGGGAGACTCTCAGTCAGGGATGCACAGATAGGACATGTCCCAGGGGACAAAGTTGGTATTATGCATCCCTGTGTCTCCTAAGTGGTACCTCTCAATCTCCTGGGGGTCCGATTCAGCAGCTCTGGGTGGGCCTACGAGTCTGTATGTCCAACAGGGTATGCCCTTGAGAAGAAAGTGCTGGGAAGGGACGTGCTGGCTCAGGTTACAGCCTGTTATGTCCCTGGGTAGATGTAAATTCGGACAGAGAATATGGGAGCATTAAGCTATTTTGGCAACCTTCAGATTTTACTATGGCCCCTGCATATTTTCCACAGGCTGGGCATGAGTTTGCCAGAGAGAGGGTGGATCCTATACCTGTTAGCACCCTGAAGTCCTTTCCACACTACAGTTTACCAGATGGAGGTTGAATCCATCTGTCTACCTGAGCTGAGGCAGCCTGACTCTGGCTCTGGACTCATATCCCCTCAGGGTGTCTGGCCCTGCAGCCTGGAGGAACCCTGGAGGCCTCTTGGGAGATAAACCTGACCCGCCCCACCCGTTGTCCTCACACTTGTGATACCTGGAATATTGACTGGCGATGGGCACGTCTGAGTCAACAGCCCAGCTCGGAACCCCTTACTAGCCAAGTGGCCACGGCTAAGGCCCTCCCTCTTGTGAACTTGATTTCTCCATTTGAACAATGGGCTGCGATACCCCCTCAAAGGTCCTTGAGGTGATGGATGTACAGCAACGTTGCTTAACAGAGTGATACGCACGTGGACGTGGACACGTGCCTAAGGAGGGAACTAGAAGACACAGCTTGAGAATCTGGTGACACATCTCATTTAAACAAGCTTTCAGGATGAGAATGCAAGGTCTCCATTGACCTGTGATCCTTCAGAGATGACTTGTGAGCCAAGAGGTGCGGCCTGAACACGCCGTTTTCTCTGCCTTGCAAAAAACATCGCTCTGTTTCACACTTGAACACGCAGTGGAGTCAGAAACCAGAGACCCCCGCATGTTTTATGGACTCGCCTTGCTCTTGAAATTGGCATTATAAAGAGAATTTTCTGGGCCCCTCATGTCTTCTTCCCCCACAGTCACAATTCCCCAGCTCCTCAGCAGGCCATCTGCAAAGCCGGCTATCGTATGTCATGTTCCGTGATGCTTCCTGTGACCAGGATCTTTGGGCTCCCCTGTGACTGTCCCAGGCCAAGCCTGTCAGCCTGTACCTCTGTGACAACCCCTCCCCCTGCTGCTGCCTCTAATGGGCTCTTTGTCCTGACCTGGGCTCCCTTGAAGAAGGAGGGGTTTGTTCATTCGATGGCCCCTGATTTCCACCCCTTCCCCAGTCCCCACCCTCTGAGCTGGGTTGAGTCATGAATTCTGTGTTTTATGAAGTGTGGTTCTTCTCAGCAAGCTTTCCAATAATGCCTCTGTCATTTGAAAGTACTTTTGTTCAGGATATGTGGACTGGTTTATCTAGCTTTGTGGTCAAAACTGTATTATTTATTTATTTATTTTTGTTGCATATGAGTGTATTTTTCCCTACCACATAAGTGTTTTTTAAAATTTGCACACAGTAAAATTAACTCTTTGGGGTGTATAATTCTCACAGTTCTACATACTTAAACCCATGTCTAGATTCTTAAAACCACGACCACACGCAGGATACAGAACAATCACAGCATCCCAAAGAATCCCTGACCCGTCCCCTACCCCAGCCCTGGCATCTATTGATCTGTTTTTTGGTCCCTGTCACGTTGCCTTTTTCAGATTGTCACATAAATGGAATCACACACCTTTTGTTACTGGCTTCTTTCAATTTTTTAAATATATACTTAATTATAAGACAAATGCCACAAGGATGCTAAAAGCTAGGCAGAGATTTCGTTTTTCTTGCTGAGTTAAAAATGAAATCAAAGTGATCAAGCTGCTGTTTAGACCAGGTGGGAAAGCCAGAGTGTGGAGGTCCCATGGTGGGACTGAGGCCGAGGGGAAACTGCTGTGTGTGCCAAGCAGGCGCCCAGAGGGGGACGATGGCACTCACAGTGACTGATGGTCCACTCTGTGCTGGCACTGCCTGGGGCCACACCGCCTTTAATCTGCACACAAACTCTGCATGTCCTGTCTTCTTTAATCTGCCACAGAGGAAAAATGGTCAAAGAGGCTAATATGCTGTCCCAGGTCATGTGTTAGAAGCGGGTTGGGCTGGAAATCAAACCCAGGGCCTCTGATTCTCCTCATTGAATTCCCAGGACCAGCTCTGGCTCAGCAAATGCCTCCTACTAACGCTCTGGGGTCAGATGGTTCCTGAGAACCTGTCTTGAAACTGGCATTATAAAGAGAATTTTCTTGGACATCAGCAGATGTAAGTCCAGCTCCAGGACTAACAGACCTCTGACAGTGGAGAAGCACTGACCTCCTCCCAGGGCCTCGGTTTCCTCCAAAGAGATACTGCATATGCTGCTCAGGGAGTCTTTCTGGCTCTGTTCTGCAGGTCCAGTCAAAGTGGAATCAGAGCTGGCTGACCATGCATCCTTCCCCACGCCAGGGCCCAGGGGAGCCCGCCATCCTCCAGGTCCTTTCTGGCCCAGCTCTCTAGGGCTGGCACTGGAAGTCAGATGCCTTTGCAGTCATTCTATGGAGCAGTTCTCCTTTCCTTTTCAAGGGCAGACCTTCAGATGGCTCCTTTTCTTCTCTTCCTACAGATCCTAGGACATTCTTGTCTAGATGGAAAACATGGCAAATAGTATAACTTACAAGCTTAATCTGATTAGTATGAAATCGAGGAGCTTGAGCTCAGCTGGCTCTGGGCCTACAGTTCATTTTAGACTGTTTTGAAAAAAAAAAAAATGTGTTAGGGTCAGCAAATCCTTTCCCTCCAGACTTCCTCTTAATTTTTAAACCCCTTTGTATGTCAAGGGAAATGCAAGTCTTATGTCTTCAACCCATTTACTCTTCAGTCAATAAGTTGTTCTGAAAGAGTGATTGAAGGTTCGAACAGTTCTTTTCTCAGGACAGGAAGTTGCGTTGACTTCCTGTGAGCAAGCTCTGATTTCCAAAGTTCTGAGAAAGGGCCAGAACTCCCAATCCAGCAGGATTGCAACAGACATAAGGAGTGCCTTCTTTGGCCGGTACTCACATTTTGGTTCTTTTAGATTCTGTGTCCCTTTGGAGAAACAACTCAGCAAGAGTCATTGATTTGTTTTTCCAAAAAAACGTCTTCAAAGCCAAATTGCCAACACAATTCAACAGAGGTACATAGACGTTTTTGCAGTGAATTACTCAATTGGGCAAATTCCCTGGCTGTTTCTTTGTGGGTTTAGAATTGGATTAAAAGTCAAGGCAGGCTCTGACTTTGTCTGTAGCCTCCAACGATCTGCAGATGTCTTGGTGTTGCTGAGATGATTTTCAGATTAGCCTGAAACAATCAGATTAAGACAGGGGCTTACCCAGGAAAGGGACTGGGGTCACAGGGGTGGAGGCAAATGTTATAAACATAATGGAGGTCTTAGTGACAGTGGTTCAAAGTTATTGATTTGACCCTTGGGTTTTCTGAGTAATGGCCTTCAGGCTTGGTTCTGGTTTTATTCCCACATGTGAGTTGCCTCTTCCTTCTGGTCTTCCCGTGAGGATGAAACCGCTGGCCTGAGAGCTGCAGAAGGCCCTGGAGGGGCCCTGTCTATATTGTTTCTTGCTGTATCCAACTTAGAATGTGGAATACGGTTGTTGCTCAATTGTATATTTGTCAAAAGGAGGAATGAACGAATGCCCAATGCCCTTTCACTTTTATTTTCCTGTAGAAAAGGTCTCAGGTAACTAAGCCTCCTCACTCTTCAGCTCCCCCTTTCTGGTGCTGGTCCCAGAATTTCCCTGTCCAGACTTCAGACTGCTGTAAAGCATGTCTCCTTTTGTAAATCAGCTATGGAACATGCATAAGAGCTTTTGAGTTTGAAATTCTCAAGGACCTGTCTATTGGCTACTTCCAGGTTCCCCCTGATACTTAGATGGAGACAATTTCTTCATCAGTTGGACATGGAGGGATCTCCGTGTCCTAGATCTATAATTTCACCTGCCAAACTGAGATGGGGAGACAATGATGAGACCAGGGGAGGGGAGTGAATCTGGCCGAACAAGAAAAACAACAGGCCCGGGTGTCATGGAACAGTGGGCGTAAGCAGCAGTGGGAAAGACAATAAGGGGACAGTCCTGGCACCCAGAGATATGAGTCTTAGAAATTAGTGTATGATGGTTGCCCACAGGGTGGCAGGTGTGGCGGACATTTAGACTTTCAGTAAGGCTGGCTGGCAAGTGGTAGACTGGCCCTAGACCCCTAGCAAGATTCAGAGTGAGGTCTCTAGCCTTGGGGGGCTACTCTCTCGGGCAAAAATTAGCTCTAACTCAGGAGGTGCTGGGGTTCTGTTGAGACTAGTCCCTTAGGAACAAGGCAAGTTACCAGAAGGAATAAGAAATCCGGTTACCGGAAGTAGAACACGAGACCAGAGTTGGACCAGCAGCAGGTGTGACCCTCAACTCAGCGCTAAGTGAAGAGTTAGGGCTGGCTAAAAGCCCCTATTAGAAGTCAGGACTGGAGTGTGAAGAGGAGAGAGGCAGAGGCAGCCTGCAACAGGACAGGCACATCCTTCCCGCACCCAGCTTCTCTTCTCACTTGGGTGGTTATCACTTAACATGCTTGACTATTTGGAAATGAAATCAGAGCACAAGAGAAGGACCTTACCTCTTCCTCACACTCCAAATCCTTCTTGGAGAGAGAGGACTTTCAAGCAGCACGTGGATTGCCTTTTGCTCCATGTGCAGACTCTGGGTTACCTGTCATGGCCTGGTTGGGTCTGATCATGGGCTGCTACTGTGATGAAAACAACCAGTCAGTCTGCGGTTTTGGATACTTCACTCTGCTGTCTTTGATCTTCTCCAGTTTAGTGCTCAGGAGAGCCCTGAGAGGCGGGACCCCCATTCATTGTTTGTAGGTGGGTATACAGATATATATAAGTAAGTAAATGAGAGGATGAGCAACTGGTCAGAGGCTCAGTGTGCTCGGTGTTCGGCTCCATGGATTCACAGCACGTCCACCTGCTCCATGTGCAGCCCACGTCGTCTTTGCCACTTGAACTCCCCCAGAGTCCAAACACTCAGTTCCTGCATCACAGTCACAGCTGTCCCAGGTGCATATGCCCACAGTCTCCAGAGGGATCCAGGCTCCTGTGGCTGCAGCCACCACAGGTTGGCCTCGTTATTCCCATTTTTGCATAACCTAGTTGCTGCTGCCCTGTGTCCAGCCCTGGCTCACCGATTCCTATGGCCCCAGCATTGCCTGGGGGTTGTCCTACCTCTTCCTCAGGAGGCCTAATGCAACTGGGACAAACCCACAGGGAAATGACCCCTTGCCGTCCAACACGAAGTTGTGGAAGGCCAGAGGTGGACTCTGCAAGGGATTAAGTGTGCTTAGGGAAACTTTCCAGGCAGCCAAGAAGTTCTCAGAACATGCAGAAACCCTAAGGTATACATCCCACATTCTAAACTTCAAACAATAAAATTGGAAATAAACAGAAAAGCCAGGACCTAAAAGTACTTAACTACAAGGAATCTAAAAAGAGTTTTCTAAATATCAACCAGGCAGGGAGGAAATTCAAACAAAGTAAGAGCATTTAAGAATATAATTACAATGTAGATACTCTAACAAAGTGTGAGGACTCAGGCCAACACTTTCTCAGAGGGAAAGTCATTTCTTTAGATGGCAATTTTAATAAAAATGCTAAAGGAGCTTTAATGACCTAAAAAGTTAACAAAGAAACAAAGATGCTGGTTCACAGAACAAAAGGGGAAAAAGAAAGATAAATGACACAGAAAAAAGTGAATTAGAAAGAGAGACGGCAAATTAATATGGGTTAATTCCTTGAAAAAATATGTTTACCAAATTCATAAGGAACTATTTTTAATAGAAAAAGAGAGAGAGAGAGACAGAAAATAGAAACTGACAAACTTAGAAACAAAAAAAGGCTGATGAAAATTTGGAGCAATATAAGGGTTTGAGGCCATGCCCCACACTTTGAGAAAGCTAATGGGGGGCTTTGGAGCCAGACTGCCGGGTCCGAATCTCAACTCTCCAAGTAGCTTAACTTCTCGTTCTGCCTGTTTCCTCCTGTAAAATGGGGAAGGATAATGATAACCTGCCTCTTATGGGTTTTGTAACGTTTGAGTGAGTTACTCCAGGTCATTTATGGGAACATTACAGTGGCAGAGCCAGGGAGAGAAGCCTGTGACGATACTAGTCACAAGAGCCCCTGGCAGCCCATGAGTCCTGGACTATCTTATCCCCATCTTACAGAGAAAGAAACCAGGACCAAGAATGGTTAAGAAAACTGCCCAGGGTCATCCAACGTTTTTGGAAAGATTTTTCCAAACTGGGGGAGGACTGTAGAACTGTCACAGGGTTGAAGGAGCTGAGGATGTTTTCCCTGAAGAAGAGAAGACTCAGGGTGGCATGTCCCACGTGCCCTGGGGAATAGCTGATACTCATGAGTATAAGCTAAAGGGAGGTACATTGTGATGGTTAATTTTACCTGTCAAACTTGACTGGGCTTAGGGATGCCCAGATAGCTGGTGAACCATTACTTCTGGGTGTGTCTGTGAGGAAGAGATTAGCATTTGAATTGGTGACCCAAATAAAGAAGATCCACCCTCACCAATGCAGGGACATCATCCAATCTGCTAAGGGCCTGAATAGAACCAAAAGGTGGAGGAAGGATGAATTTGCTTCCTCTGCTTGAGGTGAGACATCCATCTTCTCCTGCCCTTGGACATAGATGCTCCCAATTCTTGAGCCCTTAGGTTTAGATAGTTTGGACACCATTTTCCTTGGGCCTTCAGCTTGTGGATGGCAGATAGTGGGACTTCTCAGCCTCCATAATCACGTGGGCCAATTCCTCATAATAATTTCTTTCTATGCATCTACATATATCCTATTGGTTCTGTTTCTCTAGAGAACCATGACTAATACACACATTCAATACAAATGAGCGTGGTGATTTAAATGTTTGCACATTTAACCACCAATGTCCTGTTTCTTGAGTATTTTCCCCTTTCTCCCTCAGCTTCCGAGTTTGGGGGTGATGAAGAAATGACTTTTGTGTTTCTCAAAACCATGGTCTGTTATGGAGACAGCATCTTGTACTTCTGAGAGAAAAATTGTTATCACTGAGGAAAAGAAGGACTTCTTGATGAATGGATAAAGAAGATGTGTTACACATACACAATGGAATATTACTCAGCCATGGATAGACCTGGAGCTTATCATACTAAGTGAAGTAAGTCAGACAGATATCATATGATATCACTTACATGAGGAATCTAAAAAGCGATGATACAAATGAACTTATTTACAAAACAGACTCACAGACTTAGACAACGAACTTTTGGTTACCAGGGGGGGAATGGTTGGGGGAAGAGATAGATTGGGAGTTTGGGATTGACATGTACACACTGCTATATTTAAAACAGATAACCAGGGCTTCCCTGGTGGCACAGTGGTTGAGAGTCCGCCTGCCGATGGAGGGGACACGTGTTCGTGCCCTGGTCCGGGAGGATCCCACATGCCGCGGAGCGGCTGGGCGAGTGAGCCATGGCCGCTGGGCCTGCGCGTCCGGAGCCTGTGCTCCGCAGCGGGGTGGGGGGGGCCGCGACAGTGAGAGGCCCGCATACCGCAAAAAAAAAATAAATAAATAAAAATAAAAAACAGATAACCAACAAGGACCTACTGTATAGCACAGGAAACTCTGCTCAATATTCTGTAATAAGCTAAATGGGAAAATAATTTGAAAAAGAATAGATACATGTATATATATCACTGAATCACTTTGCTCTACACATCATTGTTAATTAAAAAATAAATTAAAATAAGTTAAAAAATAAAAATATAATGAAGCCTACTTCTACAGGCTAGAAAAGATCTTTGTTGGTTGAGGTCGTCATGGAGGGGATGGGCATGTGGAGAGACCAGGGTACGTGGTGAGAATGGAGATGCCCACTTCTTGGGCAGAGTCTGCTGGAGCTTCAAGGAGGCAGTGAAGCCCCACCGAGTAACTGAGTGCTTAGAGGCACCACTGACAGCCTCACAAGCTTCTTGTGCCCAGCATGCCCCTCAGAGACACAGACAGATTCCTGGAACGCCCAGTGATGGCACAGGTGAACTGATGTCAGCTTGGGATCTGCAGGACCCACAGCAACAGGCAGGAAGGGGCCTCAGTGGATACTTGTGTGGACCCAAGATTAGCAACAGATGAGACTGCGTCCATCTTGGCAGAAATCCAAGTAGACAGAGTTCAAGGTTTGGGTGCTGCTTCGCTTTAAGCCCCTTCCTAAACATAATCACAACCCTGGGGGGAAAAGAGAGGACCTCAACTGATAGAATTTAATTTTTCTATAACCTTAATAGCACGAGGCTTTCAAATAGAAATTAAGTAGAATTGGGTATATAGACTGAGAGTCTGCCTTCCATGTTAAAAAACAATTTTTTGCCCACTAGTTAGAGGTATTAAATGTAGATGGTCCTCTGTCACTGAAATGTTCCAGAAGGGACTGGATAAGCCTTTGCTGAGGATGCCTAGAAGGTGGCCTGTCTAGAGACTGGCCCACCTAGAGACTCTGTGATTGTATGAACTCAAACAGGTAGAAAGATGACAGCTGGCAAGAGGGACTCAGGGAGAAGCCTGGAATTTTCTGACTCCAAATTATTTCCTCCTAACCACCTAAAACTCATGGTCATTGATTCATTTCTGAGGGAAATAGCCATAAAATATATGAGGTTGATGAAGGGAGATACGGAATTTGGGAATAGAAGAGAAGGTGATGACGGCAAAGAGAGGGTCATTGAGAGGGGGTGGCCGGCATGGGGACAATCCTATAGCACGAGTGACTAAATGGGGTTTGCACAGTTGAGAGGGGCTAGTAGGTGTGTGAAAGCAGGTATGCTGTAGGGGAATGATGGCATGGGGTGTAGACTATGAGGACGATTAATGGCAGACGTGTGAGGGGGTACATGATGTGGGTGTCTGCAGGAGAGGATGAGTGGGGTGTGCAGTTGGGAGTGACTGTGTGTAGAGCATAAGGCATACTGTCCTGGGGTGTGTTGGTGGGTTCAGTGGTCTTTCCTCTGTGAAAGAATAGCCCCCTTAGTGGGTATTTGGAATTGTACCAGATTAATTTTTTTTTAATGATCTAACTTGGCCTTCTATAAGCTTTATCTTTTCTTTTTAAATTTTTTTTAATTTATTTTTTTATACCAGCAGGTTCTTATTAGTTATCTATTTTCTACATATTAGTGTATATATGTCAATCCCAATCTCTCAATTCATCCCCCTGACCCACTCTCCCCGCTTGGTGTCCATACGTTTGTTCTCTACATCTGTGTCTCTACTTCTGCCTTGCAAACCAGTTCTTCTGTACCATTTTTCTAGATCTCACATATATGCATTAATACACAATATTTGTTTTTCTCTTTCTGACTTACTTCACTCTGTATGACAGTCTCTAGATCCATCCACGTCTCTGCAAATGACTCAATTTCGTTCCTTGTTACGGCTGAGTAATATTCTATTGTATGTATGTACCACATCTTTGCCATTCATCTGTTGATGGGCACTTAGGTTGCTTCCGTGACCTGGCTATTGTAATTAGTGCTGCACTGAACATTGGGGTGCATGAGTCTTTTTGAATTATGGTTTTCTCTGGGTATATGCCCTAGACGTAAGCTTTTTTGATCTGAGGATATCTGTCTTTCTTCAGTTCTGGAATATTATCAGCTATTAACTCTTTAAATATTGTCTCTCTTTTTTTTCTTACTATGGAACTCCTGTTAGCTGTGTGATCCCCCATGTCTATTAACTTCTGTGTCGTGTTTTCCAACTCTCTTTTTTTTTGTTCTCTTTACTAACTAGGTTATTAGAAATTTATCATTGTTTGGTTTTCTCAATCATCACTACTCTTTTTTTTTTTTTTTTTTTTTTTGGCGGTACAAGGACCTCTCACTGTTGTGGCCTCTCCCGTTGCGGAGCGCAGGCTCTGGACGCGCAGGCTCAGCGGCCATGGCTCACGGGCCCAGCCGCTCCGCGGCATATGGAATCTTCCCGGACCAGGGCACGAACCCGTGTCCCCTGCATTGGCAGGCGGACCCTCAACCACTGCACCACCAGGGAAGCCCATCACTACTCTTTGATTCTGTTCAATTCTCTGCTTATCTCGTCTATCCTCATTTGTTTTTGCTTCAATGACTATAATTTCCACTTCCAGATTTCTAATTTTCTTGTATGCTCCTGTTCTATTTTATAGCCTCTGATATTCGATTCATAACCTCCTATACTTATTTTATGAATGTATTCCTTCCTTTGTCTCTAGCAGAATTTTAAGCTTACCAATTTCAAAGTCCTTTTCAAATGACTTTTTATTGTCATTTTCTCTGGATATTAGTTCTCCCATTTATTGGATTTGTTAACTGTCATTCACAGTGTTACACTTTCTTGTTTGTTTCATACTTTTGGCTTTGAGGCTCATCTTTCTGTGGGTTTTATTTTTCTGGTTATTATTTTAAAAGTTTTCTTTCCAAATTCTCTTCTTACTGCAGAGTGGTTTTCCAAATTCAGCCAGGCTTTCTGTGGTCTGCATCTCAGAACAAAGTCTTATGAAAGGGCTCAGGATTCTTACTCTTTGGGAAGTTTAAGTCCCAGCCCTGGGCCTGTGAATGCATCAAGTTGCACAATTCCAGGGGCACCATTTACACGGAATCAAATGTCAACAGGGCCCCCTAGAATTGTGCAATAAGATGGCCCTCATGGCCGCCCATTTCCAATCTTGAGATATCTCTCCTCTTATCTTTCACTTCTTGCAAGTACCACTTTTCTGAGGCTCAGAGAAGATAAATCATTTACTTAAGGAAATTTACCAGGAAGTGGTCAAAGGTCATGCATTTTTCTGCTACAGTGTGCTGCAACCCAGAGCTGTTAAAGAACATTATAGAAAATAACTGGGTCCTTGAAATTTAGCATTGAAGGTATTTCTAGGATCCAATGAAAATATATTCCTCACATTTTCCCGTGTGTGTGCATGTTTGTGGAGAAGGAGAATGATGAGAGCATACTAGGTGGGACTTTACTGCCTCCAGACTGCCCCATGTCTGCTACAATTGCTGGAGGGACTGCGTCTTGAGAGGACATCAGAGCTGCGGCTACGTGTGTCCAGGGAGACCTGTCTGTGATTCTTGCCCCTGCTTCCACCACTACTGAGATTGAGAAGGGCTACTCTCTTCCAGTCAGAACTCTCTCTGGATTTCAAACAGCCCTAGGGTTGTGTTATACAGTTATTGGATGTGATTTTCCAAAACCACGCTTCACTTTGAGTTTCCATCACTGTCAGGCAGCCCTCCCCACTGCTTCAGAGGGAGAGGATTGAGCCCATCTGAAGACTTAGCAAATATATGCATAAGTCTTTGCACATTTCCCTTCTGATATATGACCTAATGGGTTCAGTAACCCTGGAAATATTTGATCTTGGTGCCATGAGTCCCTAGGGTCACTGGTTTACTGGAGACCAGTGCTTGAAGTCCTGCTAAAACCTAATCACCAAAGAAAAGATCTCAAACTTACCATGGGAACTGACTGCATGTTCAGCCAATCAGATTTTGGGAGGCAGGTTCAAGCCCCCTCCTTTGGGTAAGTCTGTCATATGGAGTGAGAGAGCTGCCTGGTGGGTTTTTCCCATGCTTAGCGTGGTGCCTGACACACGGATGACTCTCAGTGACTAAAGGGGAACCCATGATAATAGACCTATCCATGGTTACCACTCAAGAATGGCAAAGGGATAAGGAGCAAAATAGTTCATTTTCAGTGGATCCAATCCAAAAGATGACAACATGCATGCACTCTGGGTTTTCAAAGTAGATAGGACTGCTTTTCTAAGTGTTTTAGGTCTGGAAAACTTCAAAGGCACTTGGCCAAGGAAATCTATCTTAATTTTTAAATCCTGGTCTCTTTGAAGAGAAATGCAAGCTCCCTGTTTCTAATTCATTTATACTTGATTTGTCAAAACACTCTTTTGTAAGAGGTATTTGTTGTCCAAAAATCCTTGTGACCCCTGCTGGAAGGACTGCATCCTAAGGCAGGGAATTGGTTCTGGGCAATTGCCCTCAGCCCCAACCCTCATTTCAGATCCATGTCTCATCCCCCTGGAGGGCTCCAAGGTCCTAAACAGGACTGCCTGTCTTGCCCCCTCTTTGAGAAGTAGACAGGGACTTTAAAAGAAGAGCCTGTGGCTTGTTGTCCCCAGATCCCCAACCAAGCCTTAGAGGTTTGGCTAAAAACCTTCAACACCCTTCCCAGAGGAGAGTAAATAGAGCCTTGTAAAAATACAGCATTTGTGTTCCTTTGACTTTATGAAGTTTATATACTTGAAGTGTAGCATGATAAATGAATGTGTTTTTCTGTGGTTACCTCTATTTGGTCTGCTGTATGAGTCTGTATTCATTCGGATGATATCTAAAACGACAAATCATCCTTTTAAAAAATATTTTTAAGTTGAAGAATTTACATGTAGTGAAATGTACAGGTCTTAAGCGCATGTATTGAGGAGATTTGACAAATGTATACACCCATATAACCAACAACCCGATCAAATTATACAGTATTTCCATCACCCCAGAAATTTTTCTTCTGCCTCCTTCCAGCAAATTCCATCATCTGTAAGCAGCTGCTGCTCTGATTTCTGTAACTGTGGTGGGAAGCTTCTAAGATGGCCCCCAAGGATGCCCACTTTGGTATTTATGCCCTTGTGTATCCCCTCCGCTGGTGTATGGGCTGCACCAAGCGACGTGCTAACCCTTCTGAGGGTAGAGTAAGTTATAGACACTGCTAGACCTGTGTTTCTTTCCATCTCTTGCACTCTCTCCTGTACACCCATCTCTGGGGGAAGCCAACTGCTGTGCGACAGGCCCATTAGGAGAGGCCCATATGGCAAGAAACTGATGTCTCCAGCCCACAGCCGTCAAGCACCTGAGATAGGCCAACAGCCACACCAGTGAACTTGGGAACAAACAGTACTCCAGTCAAGCTTTGAGGTGACTGCAGCCCTGGCCAACACCTTGAAGCAGCCTGTGAGAGAGTCTAAACCAGAGACATCCTGACCCTCAGAAACTGTGTGATAATACATACTTGATGGTTTAAGCTAATGAGTTTTGGCATAATTTGCTATGCAACAATAAATAACTAATACAACGCTGTGGATTTTTTTTGCTCTTGAACTTCAGGAAAATGAAATCATACAGTATATATTCTTTTTATGCTTGGTTTCATTTGTTTAACAGAATGTTTGCAAGTTTCATTCATGCTGTTGTATGGATCAAGAGTTCATTCTTTTTCAGTGATGAGTAAATTTCATTGCATGAATATGTGACAATTTATTTATCCATGTCCTGTTGGTAAACATTTGGGTTGTTTCCAGTTTTATGCTTTTTTGAATAAAGGTGAATAAAGCTGCTATGAACATTCTTGTACAAGTCTTTCTTTGAACATATGTTTTCATTTTTCCTGGGTAAATACCTAGGAATCCAACTGCTGAGCCATTGTTGATTAATCTAAGAAGAAACTTCAAAATAGGTTCCAAAGTGGCTGTACCATTTTGCACAACTTCTTTGTGCAAAAGTATCTATTCAAGGCTTCCTCCTACTTATTTTTTCTTCTTTCTCAAGCTTCTTTAGGTGGAAACTTAGATTGCTGATTTTTAAATCCTCCTTCTTTCTAATATAAATATTTAACAGTATAAATTTCTTCCAAAGTACTGCTTAATTGCATCCCACAAATATTTGTATGTTGCATTTTCAAGTATCATTCAGTTTAAAATATTTCCTAAATTCTACATTTTCTTTCTTCTCTGGTGATAGGTTATTTTCTAAGTATACTACTTAATTTTCAAATATTTGGGATTTTTCTATTTACTGTTATTGATTTCTAATTTCACTACAGTCAGAGAACATACTTTGTTATGTTTCAATCTTTTTAAATTTATTGAGGCATTTTATGGCCCAGCATACGATCTGTCTTATGACTATCCCAAGTCTACTTGAAGGTAATGTATATTCTATAGTTGTTTGGTGTAGTGTTCTATCAGTATCAATTAAGTCAAGTTGGTTGTTAATTTTGTTCTAACCTTCTATACCTTACTGGAGTTTTAGGATCTAGTTCTATTAATTACTAAAAACAGGGTGTTAAAATTTCCAACTATAATTGTACATTTTTCTTTTTCTCTATTTGTCAAATTTGCTTTATGTATTTGAACTCTGAAATACTTCTTGTCTTGAAGTCTACTTTCCCTGATTTTAATATGGACATAGTTGCTTTCTTATGTTTCCTGTTTGCATAATGCATATTTTTCATCTTTTTACTTTCAACTTCTCTTCTTCATTTGTATGTCAAATGCATCTCTTGTAGTCAGCGTACAGTCAGATTTGTTTTATTTTCTGTTCTGCTAAGTTCTGCCTTTTGATTGGAGTGTTTATTCCAATTTTATCTAATATAATTATGGATATATTGGGTTTAAGTCTACCATCTTGTTTGTAGTTGTCCCATCTATTTGTTTTCCTCTTATGTTCCTGCTTTTTGTCTTCTTTAAGTTAATTAAATTATCTTAGATATTACATGTAAATTTCTTTGTTTGCTCTTTAGTTATACAACTTTGTATTAGTCTTTACTGGTTTCTCTAAGGATAATGATATGTAGTCTCAACTTACAGTCTACATAGAATTGATATAGTAACTTCATGTAAAGTGCAAGAATTTTAAACACTCAAATTCCATTCCTTGAGCTATTATCCTCATAAGTTTTTCATCCTTATATGTAGTAAATATAATATAATTTAACATATAGTAAATATAACATATAGATAGATAAAGAGAGAATACAATGTTATCATTTTTGCTTTAACTAGTCATTTATTGTTTAATAAAAATAAAAATATATATACTTTATGTATACAAAGTATATATAAAATACATGTATTTGATAAATACATACATACATATTTGGTATATATAAATATCAAATATAATACTCAAAAAGAGTTTCCACATATATTTTGTCCAGTTTTATAGTTATTTTCAGCAGGAGGACAATTTTAGAACTAGTTACTTCACGATGACTAGAAGCAGAAATCCTGACTGATCATTTTTACATTTTGGTCCAAGGGCTCAATAATTTTTTTTCTAGCCATTTCCACTTACCTTTCAGTTTTGGCTCCTTGACATTTGTTTTTGGAGAGCAGTCACTCTCTAGCTCAGACATGAGCTACTAGAAAGGTAGTTGGTGCTGTGGAAAGAACATGGGCTTTGGGAAAACCTGACTTCAAATCCTAGTTTAGTAATTTTAGTAACTTATGACTTAGGCCAATTAATTAATCACTGTGAGTTTCAGTTTTCTCATCTAAAAACGGGGGCAGAAATAATAATACGAATACTGGTACTGCTGAAAGCTAACATTTATAGAATGATCACTCTGTGCCAGGAATTTTTCTAAGTGTTTTAAACTTGAAGTTTCTCTGTGAGGATAGACATAATGATATGTGTAATGGTCAAGTGGCCCTGGGGATTGGGAAGAGAAAAAGGAAAGATTCTGGGACTCAAGTGGGTCCAACAGCCCTAATGACCAATCTTTACCTGAATGTTATCACCTGATGCTCAGTCCTCATCATTATGGTACCATTTTGTCCTCATCATCAACCAGGGAGATGATAAGCCTCGTGGAAGCATGAGTGACTGAATGACTCCCAGATGTGGGCACACTAATGAGCTATGGGCATTGCTTGCTAGCTTTCTACCAGAATATACTGGTCATGGGATTAGACCCATTACAACATCTCAGTAATATTTGTAGTGCCATTAAATGTTTGAATGATTAAACTTTTGAGACATAAATAAATCATGGAATGCAGGACAGTTAATAAATACTTTCCTGTATCATTGAATTTTGTTTTCTTATTACTTAGCAAAGTAGAGAGTAGCAGCTTTCTTGACCAAGACTGTTGAATAAACCTCAAAGGTTGTATCAGTCAGTATAGTCTAAGTTACATTTCAGTAACAAGCAATTTCTGAATCTCAACAGTTTGTTTCTCACTCATGTTACATGTCAAGTTCAGGGCAGGGAATTCTGCTCATTGTAGTTTCTCAGGGATGTGAGGTTATCAAGATTACTTTTCACATGTGCTTTCATAAGCAATGAGACAGGGGAAAAGGAATAGAACCCACTTTGCTGTCTCTTAAGGGCTTCTGCACATTTCATTGGCTAAGCAAGTCATTTATCCATACATAATAACTTTATGAGGGTAGAAAAATTTTAGTATATACCCAGGGAGGTGGACCCTATTGACTACACTATATTTTTATGAGTTTCACCAAACCAGCCTGAGCCATTTCAGCCACACTTTCATTTGGCAGCCCCTGATATTCACAAGTGTTTTTGCCAAAGAACCATCATGCCTTTAAAATTATTATTTGTCTCTTAGACATACGGTCCATGTTTTCTCCTTAAGACTCTCATAACTAAAAAGAATTCCATTTCAGCCAGAGCCTATGTCCAACTCCATCTTTTCTAACAAAGATTTTCGAAACCATGAAGTTGCATTTTAGCCAATGAAAAAAGTCATCAAGCCTAAAAAGTTAAAACTATTGTCACAAAACTGTGTGCTTTCTTTGGTTTCTAATTATTTTGAAAGTTTCTTAAGTTAACTAATGATTACAATGCCATATGAACCTTAATTTATTTGTATATTAGATCAACAATCTTACATTGCATATGTAATAGAGGGATCACAGAAAGGTCAAGTTTATTAGTATGTAAGATGTAGGGATCATACATATATGTGTGTATATATATATATATATATATATATATACTATATTATATATATATGTATACACACACACATACACACACATCAATGCAATACATACATTTTCTTCTGCTTTTTTGAGCGCACAGCACATTTTTACAAGCACTGTTGTGGACAATGGGACTGTGTTAGCTGCATCAGCTTTATGGGTATAGAACCTGTGCAGCCCCACTGGGCCCTGTGTTCAGAAGGGCCCCATGTTTGGTTTAAAGCTCTGCCGTTGCTGTCTTGAGAGTCTTAATAACTTTTTTACAAGGGGCCTCAAATTTTCTTTTCTTTTCACAGATTATGTAGCCAGTCCTGTGGATGGGGCACTGACTACTCATCTGTTTTCTTCATTGGCAGATGTGAAAACTGAGGTTTCATGAGGTGGCCATCACCTGCAATTGGGAAGTGGAAGATGGATGGGGCCAGTCTAGCTGGTGTTTTTTTTTTATTGTGCATGGAGTTAGCCAAGTGCTGTATTTGAGTTTGGGGGAGAGACATAACAGTTTTCCTTGGACCAATAAACAAATGTTCCCCTCACCAGGAGAGTCCCTTCCTGGGTTCCTGCTGTGGGTCTTTTTGAGGCCTATTTCCAGCAGCAGCAGACTTCTCACTACCTCCCATCCTGGGACTGGCCAGGGCCCAACATGTTGAAGTTAGAGTCAGCTGGTATTAAGGAGGGGAGGGGACAGAACCAGCTTATGTACTGACTGGTATAACAGCCTCCAGATTCAGGTGGGAAAGCCTGGATGATAGGGATCCGCATCTAGGCATTCTGGGCACCCAGAGCTGCTGCACTCACATCTGGAGGCTAGGACACAGGGCTGCATTATCCATACCACCAGGCTGATGCTAGTGGTGAGGGCTAGAGGGGACCCCTGCTCTCTACCTGACTCTCACTCCAGGAGCCCCCTTCTCACTTCTGCCACTAGAGACTACTTCAGGGGATTATTTATGAGAGCAGTTTTACATCATGTAGGCCAATCCTAAGAAGTGAAATTTACAGTGAGTTCCTGGCAAGTGAAAGGAAGGTTCTCCTCCCAACAAGGCCCTTGGCACATGAGTATCTTATTGTAGACCTGGAGTTTGCCCCAGGATGGGTGTGGAGGGCAGGGGCTGGGGTTTCCAGTGGCTGAGCCTATGTTATGCACCTGGCTGTCATTCTCCCTGCTTCCTGCTTACACAGTCACAGGCTGTCAAGGACCCTCACAACCCCATAATCAACCCAATGGTCCCCATCCAGCAGATGCTCAGCCTGGATGGGACTGGGAGGGGAGGCACTTACTCCAGAAGCAGCACAGTCCACCTCAGGACAGCTCTGACAGTAAGAAAAATCTTCCTTACTATGATGACTTGGGAAGGGGTCAGCTTGGGGGAGTCGAACTCCTTTTCCCAGAATTCACTTTCAATTATGTTTCTGGTTGGAGTGAGTCATAGGAAGATTCTTGGGAGACTAGGAGGGTTGATGGGGAAGTAGTAGCAGACACTTTTTGCTGCTGGCGATTGATTTACCAGGATGGTATGAAGCCACAGCCTGACCTGCTCCTCTGACTTCTGGGCCAAATACATATGTTTAACCTCATGATGGAGGGCCCAGCTTCTGCCGGCCCATGTCATTATGTCAGAAACAACAAGAGCAGACACAGTTTCAGCCCAGCCTCCCACTTGTAGGTTCTGGCCTCCTTGTGACCTTCCCTCCTGACAGCCTGTCCCATGGACTGCAAGCTCCAGCATCAGCCTTGAGGACAGCAGCCTTGCAGAAACTGCTTAGCCAAACCACGTCCCACAACTGGGTTAGGTCAGTTCCCTACAACAGAGCATATATCGCCTATTGATTCTGGTTCTCTGGGTGAATCCCAATATTACACTTAGGTCACACTGGAATTGGGATCCCTTTAACTTGCACCTGTGGGCCCTAACTTGACTTCCGGATATCATAAGGAAAAAGTTATCCTCCCTCTGCATCAGTCCTCTGCCTGCATTTGCTCTTCTTCAGCCTAGAGAACTTTGGTACCTTCAGATGACTTACACAGAAGCATTTGAGCCCTTTCCATAGCTGGTGCTCTCATGTCCAGTCCTGTTGTCATAGTAGGACACCTAGGGACCGAGCCTGACTGTTCAGGTGAGACCTTTGCTTCCTTAAGTCCTTATCACAGACGCTTCACACAGACGTCACACAAAACAAGTATTAATGACCCCTAGTTCCTGCCTGAGTTCACAAGAACACTTTCTTTCTCCTGACTGCAGGAGAGAGAGATTGGCTGTGGGGAAACATAACCCACCCTGGATTTCTGTGGTTTTCCACCTGGAGACTAAATGCCAGTCCAAGCTGGACCTCCTTTCTCTCCTCATCTCTCATCAGACGTATCAGGCTTGGTGGGCTTCTGTTAGGCTCAGCACTGGCCTTCCGAGGGTCTCAGCTGCAAGGGGGCTGCAAGGGTCTGGAAGCAACACTGCCTCCCTTAAGAAGTGCCTGCTTACCCACCCCCTCACACCCAGGGTGGACAAAGAGTGAAGCCACATTAGCTGGCTGAGGTTTCCCACTTGATTCTCTATAGTTATTGGTTTCCTAAGTCATTGAACATTCCAGACCCCTCACACCCTTCACCCCACCCTTGCCCCATGGCTCAGGGCTCTGACAAATGTAAAAAGAGAACTAGAAATGGACCCCGTCTTTTGATATGTTTCTTCACTACTGTCATCCAGGGCCTGGTTCTGTCCTGTGGCCTCACTTATCTACCCAAGGAAACTGTTCAGCCCTCAGTGCAGGCTTTTTCATTATAACAATGAGGCAGTGAGCTTAAGTACTTGACAACCTTACCTCTGAGTTCCCCAAAAGAGCCAGCTAACTCCCCAAATCTAGGCAGAGGCCAGACCCCACCTTAGCCTTGGTCCACCCAGACTAGTTTATTTCTGGCCACATATGCACACTGTCTACACTTGTTAAGCTCTCCACTACTTACTCCTATGATTTTAATGACTCTCATAGCCTTGAAACAAAAATGTCGTTCAACAGAGCCAATACCAAGAAAACTCAAGACATTTCTGAGATCCCAGAGGAGAAGGACTCAGGGCAGGGTTGAGGCCTTAGAGGTTGACTCATGTATGTTCAATATTGCTATAGGCACCGACTCTGGGTCAGGCACTACCCGGATCATCATTAGGAATGACCATGGCATCTATGACAGTATATGTCTGTCCCTAGACAACTACTGTGGGGGGGGTTAGTTACAGGCAGATCTATAGGATTTGCTTATAAATTTCTGTGAGCTTCTAAGACCTGGGTGAGTTTGAGAGACTGGACTTCAAAATGGAACTAGCCCTTCTCTGATTTCCCTGAATCAGTCTGGGAGCAAGCACAGGAGCTCACTGAGTTATGGAAAGTGCCATTTTAGGACATTGTAGGAACTGCCCCTCCCCATTCCCTGTGGTTTCGGATTGGCCCAGAGACTCTTCAAGATGTGAGGTGAAAGGCCAAGAAATCAGTTCCTCCTACTTTTTCAGCTGAAATTACACATTATCCTGGGTTAGCAGTCCTCACTGAGGGCTGGGGAACTGAATATGATAAACTGCCAAGTTATCAACACCCCCCCCCCAGAGCCCCCCATTCATCCCAGCTTCTCCTAGACTCTGCCCTCTGGTGGGAGAATCAGGTAGAATGGGCAGGACACCACTTGTCAACTGGGCCATGCCAGGCCATCCATGGGGTCTGCTGGGGCCAGCAGGACAGTAGCTCTGATGCCTCTTCCTTCCCCGTCATTCTCCTGTCCCTTTCTCCTGCCTCCCAAGCCTGAGCCCTTCTGGAAGGCGAGAGAAGTTTAGCCTCAGCTTTTAGTGCTCCTACCTGACCTCACTACACTCAGTTTGCTGCCTCATATGTCCTGAAAAAGATGGTTTTCTCAACTAATTTTTCTTTGTCCCACACCAACCAGTAGACCTCTTTTCATGAGGGCAAGGCTTTGGGGGCAAATGTAGGTTTGAATCCAGGTTCTGTCATCTGCTAACTGGGTGCCTTTGGCAAGTGAATGACACCTTTGTGTCCCAGTTACATGGAGACAATCATGGCCATGAGGATTATTTGTGAAGGTACCTGGTGGAGGTACCTTATAGGCAATATAGGTACCATTATAGGTACCTATATACCCTATAGGCATCTGGTACATATAGGACCCTTCTCTTCCTTTTCTTAGCCTTCTAGTCCAACCACAGTCGCTCAGTAATTCCCTGCTCACACCCCTGACCAAGGACACTGCTCTCTTCCAGGCAAGGGGAGCCTGGGGCTCGGGGGCCTCAAGCTGCATACCCATGGATTCCTGAGTGTGTGTAGGACTTTTGGACCAACTGAAGTTCCTTCCCCAGGAGGCCATCAAAACAGAGTCCATGACTCCTAAAGCAATTCTTCCAGGAGGTGCTGCAGTTCCAGAAACAACTTACCCCATTTCACAGAAAAGTGTATCCTGCGATCAAACTGCAAGTAACACAACAGCCTCTTCTGCCCCAAGCTGCTGAAGCTTATGATAATAACTCTGTGATTTAAAAAAAAAAAAAATCGTGTTGACATATTTCTATTCCTGGCCAAGAAAAGAAAGAGAAAATACAAATGCAACTTTTTTACCCGAGCTCAGGAGAAAGCTTGCGACTGTTTCTCCCCTGGTCAGCAGGATTGCTGGGCTGTGATGTTGTGGTCCCAGGGAAGGCAGGGCCTCCCCAGGGCTGGCTGAGCACTTTCCAGTACCCTTGACTTTGGTGAAAACAGTGCAGCAAGGACCAAGAATAGGCACGGATGAATGCAGACACAGGATGCTGGGAGTGTCTCCAGCTGGAAGGGTCCAACACTAGGAAATGAGGCCTAGGGTCTGCTGAGTCCTGCAGCTGATACATGTGTGGCCTGGGGAAACAGGCAGCCCCTCCCTGACTCTGTTTTCTCTACTGTGAAAAGCTTCACTACAATCTCAGTGAAATCTGAGAGGCAGGTGTCTGGTTTCTCCCTCCTTTGTCCCACTGGGGAGGATGGGGACCAGATATTGTCTCTGCCACGGAGGAGTCTTTTTCTTGCCTCCTGCACTTGTGAGACCTGTGGGTATCCTGGGGACCTGCCAGCCTTCCCCTGGCAACAAGAGCAGAGTACCAGCAGGGGTCAACCCATAAACCTTGCAGGATCTGCAGAGGGCAGTGAGCTAGTAGGGAGAGGCCTCCCTCAAGAAGAATAGCACAAAGGGCCATTGTTTATCAAGCTCATGCCATGTGCCAGGCGCACACTTCATCCTCACGATAGCCCTGGGAGGCTGGTGTGGAAAATAAGATCCAGAGAGGTTTGATCACATGCCCCAGGCATCCAGCCAGTGGACCCAGAGAGCCCTAACCATCTCCTGAGCTGCCTACTCTGGAGACAGCAGAAAGCCCACCCCAAAAGGGATTCTGCGGATGGTGTGTGGGTGTGCTCCTTGCTGCAGACAACTTTCTCTGTCTCCATTTTGCTTTGTTTCACCTTCCCTGGGCTCAGAGGCTATGGATAAGAAGCACTGGGGAGTCCTGAGGGCCCTGTTGTCCAGGACTCTGCAATCACTGGGGCCCTGCCTTCTCTAAGCCTTGGGCAGGAACCTACATGGAGATCTCCAAAGGACCAGGCATGGCACCAGCTCCTTATTCCACGACTTACCCATTATACTGATGGGCAAACTGAGCCCCAGAGAAGTTCAATGACAGTTTAAGCTCACCCAACATGTGACTGTGCTTCTCTGCAAAGCTGATAGTTGGGCCAACCCAGCCTTACAAGGGGGCAATGCTGACTTCATCCAGCTACTGAGCAACTGGGAGACCCCAATCAGAAGAATCACAGCAGCAGTGCTCATCTGACTGTAGAGAGGATTTGTTAGGATAAGTACAGAATGTAAATTACACTTAAGAATCTTGATCTCTCTTCGACAGAAGACTGCTTTCTTTTTCATCTCGGATCCTAATCCTCATTGTTGTGTATCCAAATAAATCTGTTTTGCATTATCAAAACAAAACAAAACACAACACCAACACCTAGAAGGCACTTGAGAGATCAGGTAGGAACCAATGCATGCATTCGGTTTTCTCGTGTGCCAGGCTCTGTTCTTTGCGCTCCATGTGCCGACTCATTTATCCTCACCACATTTCTGTGAGGTAGGTACCACTGTCAGCTCCATTTCAGAGATGAGGTAACTGAGACTCAGAGCAGTGGGCTGGTCCATGGTTCCATGACACTGGTACTTGAACCCAGGGTTCGAGTTCTGATCGGTGGGCTCTGCAGCTTTGTTTTCCTCTCTTGGAGCCTGGAAGCGGAGTGGAGGGAGGCCTAGCCTGGCAGATGTGTGGAAAGATCTTTCAGGGCAGAATGCCACGAACTGTGGGAGGGTCTGGAGGTGAGAGGATGTAGCGAATTTTAAACCTTACATAATTCACTTTTAAAATCCTCCCCTGATGCTCTCCAGATGCAGGAAGTGGTGAAAGTGCACATTCTTCAAAAGCCATCCCAGGCGAATAATCTGACACTGAAACAGAAGGGAAAGCGGGTTAAGTGTGGGGGAACATTTACCTGCAGCGCAAGGGCCATGCCTGCATGCGATGTACTTTACCCGAAATCTGGGGAGGTCCTCCTGAGGTTGCTGCTGGCCATATGCACTGGTCAGACAATGTCACACTCACAGTTCTGAGATGTAAAACTCAGGGCAGGCCAAGGGGACGCCCCCCCACCCCCCCACACTGACACACACAGAACAAGAGAGCCACTTGCCACAGACCTCTGATAATGCCTTCCAAGAGAGTGTATTTTCTAAGCAATGTCCGACAAATAATAATTCCAATTTCAATTCTAAATCAAAAAGTATCCCAAGCTGGCCTGGTCCTCTGGGCCTGGGATTCCGGCCATTCAGCCCACTTCAATGAGGCTGGAGCATGTCAGGGGCCAATGTGTCACCCCAGCCGCCGGAGTCGTGTCGGTAAGTGCCCAGGCTGCTGCTCAGCAGGCACAAGGGTCTGCACTGAGTCGTCAGGGTCGGGAGCAAGAAAAACCTGTTCTCTCTGGGGTCCTGAACGCCTCCTTGGAGCAGCGTGCTGTGGGAGCAAGGCCCCCGGAGTCCCTGCTGCCTGGACTTGGCTGAGGTCACAACCTCACTGGGCCTCAGTTTCCTCATTTGTCAAGCAAGGATCATGATGCCTCCCTGGAGGATTCCTGAAACGCTGCTCTGGGGGCAGAAGGGGAATTGAGAGCCCAGATGGTCAGTGTCCTGGAGAGGACGGAGGCAGAGAACAAGGAGGGAAGCAAAGAGATAGGAGAAAGATCCTCCTCAAGGGTTAAGGAGTCTTCACTGCGGAGGGGAAACCGGCTGCTTGGGGAAGTGGATTTTCCAAGATCAGTAGAGGGCGCTACCATCCATGAGCACGTGCGCCAGAGACCAGTGATCCTTGGCACCTAACTCTCTTGCCTCCCATGCCCAATCCATTTCAGGGCCAGTGTGTCACCCAAACCCTCAAAACCCACTCACCTCCCTCCGTGCCCACAACTTGTCTTGGGCCCACACCCCCTTCCCATGCAGCAGACGTATCAGGCTCTAAAGCGGACTGTTCCCCGCCCAACCCCTTCTGGGTTTATTGTTGCTTGTGGGATGGAGGATGGACTCCTTCCTTCTGGCCAGTGTCCATTTGTGGAGTGCTCTGCCTTCCTTCCTAGCCCCCTCCCTGGCCCTGCCCCTGCCCCCTTAGCCACCCAAGTCTTCTCCCTCCCGAATCATCCCCACACTTCCACCTGCCCCAGGGCCTTTACACATGCCATTGTCATCCCTCAGTTCATCTTCCTTCTCCTTTTGCATGATTTTCACTCTCATCCTTCAGATGCTTGGTGTTCATGACTAGAAAACCACCTTAAAGTGTGTTAGTGCACACATGGCATTTGCCACCACCGTACTTTTTTATTTTCAGAGGGAGAGTCTTTTTTTAATTTAATATCTGCCTCCCTCCCCTACTAGAGGGTAATGTTCATGAGGGCAGGAGCCCCTGTTCCCCAGGACCTCCTGCCGGACGCAAGAGTGGGTGCTGAATTCTGGAACGCCAGGCCCGTGGGGGTTTACTTAAGTGCTCAGACTCTGGAGTTTTCTGTCATCTTAGAAGAGTGACTTTCATGTAATGTAACTATCACATTTCAGTGAAGTGGAGTGTGCAGGGAGTCGGCACTTCTTTGTTCTGGATGCATCTCTCGGTGTCCAGAGAAGATGTGCAGATTCCTGGTTTGTGTTGGAACAGAAACAGGAGAAAGAGGCTGCTGAACGAAGCCTTCCCCAGCGTCACACACACCTGTCAGAACAATGTGTCCACACCTCTGTGACAGTGTGAATGACAACCCCTGATTTACACCTCATCTCCTCCCTGCGGCAAGGCCCGAATCCCAACCTGGTGCTCAGGCTCCAAAACCAAAGTGCCACCGTGGGCCAGGCCTGCCTTCAGGGCCTTTGATTTCCTTTGGCCTAGTGAGTGGGGAGCCAACCAGTATTTACTGCCACTAGCTCCGTCTGGAGAGCAGGGACAGCTCAGGCAAGTCCCGACTAACAGCAACGTGTGAGCTTTGTCTTAAAGCAGAAAGGACAGTCTCCGGGAATGTTCCAAGGGTGCATTTGGGAGGAGGTGCATGTAAAGGCCTGGAGGGTGGAGGACAGATGTAGCATATTCAGGACCTTATCATTGGTGGTCTTCAAGGAAAGGCTCAGACTATGGTAGCAACAGAGGATGAGCCTCTAAGGGATTTAAAACAGAATCTGCTGCAGGAAAGATGACCTTGGCAGCCATAGGAAGCTCTCCCTGAGGGTGAAGGAGAGGCCTGGAGCGGGGAAAGGAGAGGAGGCTGTGGCTCCACTCCAGCAGGGAGAAGGGAGGCCTGGGTCAAGGCCAGCCCACAGGAGGGCAGCAGGGACAGAGAGGCGAGACGGAACCCAGCACCCTGCTGCCATCTGCCACAGATTGACTGAGCCCATGGCCTGAGGACTGAGCAAACTTAGCAGCAGGGACTATAACTGTCCAGACAGCATGAACCCTCCTGCTCTGGTTCCGTCCATTGGCCGCACCCTCTAAAGGTGGCAGCAGGCGGGCAGAGGGGCCGGGGTGGGAGGCAGGTGTTGAAGATAAACCCACAGAGAAAAATGAACTTAAACTGATAAGTGTAGGGAAGGAAGAAAAGAGAAAAAGATGGAGGTGTGTGGAAAGAGGGGGTTAATAAGATTGAGAATCAGAGAATGGATCTCCAAGCAGGTAGCTTTTAAGCTGAATCTTGAGAAACCAGTAGGAGTTGGTCAGGTAAAGTGTCTGGAAATGTCTTCAAGGCAAAAAGAAGAGCACAGACCAAGCCTCTGAGGAGGTAAAGCACATGGGCCCCGAGGAGCAGACAGTGCAGAGTGGCTGCAGCACAGCCCCTAAGGGGCGGCAGGAGTGGAGGCCGAAGAGGCAGTGAGGCCTGGACAGCCCTAGTGAGACCCTCTGTAGATCTGGTGAGGCTTTGAGGAGGTCTGGCGAGGCCTTATTGAGTTGGGTCCTTAAGAGCGGGAGCCAGGTCTGGGGCCTTCCTGTCTCCGGGTCTAGCGCAGGTCCCACACAACACAGATGCTTGGTAATAATCAGCCTCACACCAGAATGGAAGATCTTTTGGCTTCAGCACTGTGGGTCCTGACGGCTCCTCCTTGGGGGCTGGAGTGGTATTCTTTGGAAAGTCCGGGCCTTGCCTGGATCCCTGTTGGCCAAGCTGTACTCACTTTAGCCTGCCTGAAGGGGGAGGACCCCCGGCGGGCAGCACAGGCTCTTTTTCTTTGCTAATTACTACCGGACATTTTAATGTTCACATTTAATTGCATTCTCCACCCTTTAGTGCAAAAAACCAAAAACGCATGAAGCCTTAGAGGCCTATAAACCAAATAACAAGAACTTTTGTAAAACGCTTTGAAGTCCCTGCTGGAGCCTAAAACTTTCTTTCCCTTTGAATGTGCCGATTGTGTGATGGGGCTTTTGAAATGAGGAAAAGAATCAGGGATCTGGCGACACTTTCACACCAAAATGTGCTCGCAAGGACACACACACACACACACACACACACACACACACACACACACACACACACACGGGCTGGAGACACCTGTAAACCTGTCACTGCCTCTCAGGGACCTCCTGAGCCCGTAGATGTCTCGATTCTTTCCTGGGAAGCAGCACAAATTACCCAGAAGATTGCCTCTTACGAGCTGAGGGCTCCGAGTTCACAGTCTAGGCTGCCATCCCTCATGTGTGACCTGGGCAAATGACCATGTCTACGCTTCCTCATCGAATGGGCAGCGGTGACATCCAGGAATGAGTCCTTCACACAGTGCCTGGTATGTGATCCCATCCCGTCCACACTGGGTTTAGAAAGGTGACTTATTACGTGTACACCCAATTGTGAGGTCACTTTATAACCATACAATCTTTTTTTTTTTTTTTTTTGTGGTATGCGGGCCTCCCTCTGCTGTGGCCTCTCCCGTTGCGGAGCACAGGCTCCGGACGCGCAGGCCCAGCGGCCATGGCTCACGATCGGCAGGCGGACGCGCAACCACTGCGCCACCAGGGAAGCCCACCATACAATCTTTTAAAAGATTTTCCATGGAAATGAATTCACCTTCCAGACAAGGGTCCTCCTTCAGACACAGTGTTCAAGAGCGGCTTTGGAGCGGTCAGGTGGGGAGGCTTGCTCTGAGTGGCCTTCACGTAAATGCTTATGAGGTGCCAATGACAATTGTGCCATCAGGATGCTCTAATGCAAGGTCTTTTTGAGGTTGGTCCGCAGCTCACATGAGGCAGGCTCATCACTCCCACTTCATCTTCTTTCCCAGCGGCTCTGAAAGCAGAAAGGAGTGGTGACAGGGTGCAGTTTCGACAGTGCATCATCAGCTTCTCCCATCCCACTTAGAATTCTGCAATTGAGCCTTTGCCGGCCTCCCATAAGGAGGTGGAGGCCAGTCCCCCTCTACTTTGAATCCAGGCTGGACATAGTGGCTTGATTGTAACCAATAGAATGCAATGGAAGTAATGCTCTGTGGCTCTGTGTTGGGTCACCAGAAGCCTTGCAGCTCCTGTCTTGGTCTCAAACACTCCCTCTTGGAACATTTCTTCTTGGAATCCAGATGCCATGCTGTGAGGGGTCCAAGCCCAAACAAGAGGCCGTTGACATCTACAGCAACTGAGATTTGCTTATTTGGCAGCCCAGCCTTCCAGTCATCTCAGCTCAGGCACCAGACACAAGAGTGAAGAAGTCTCCTGATGGTTCTAGCCTGAGCTGAGTCCCCGATAGCGGAGAGCATAAACTACTCAGCCCCTCTCTGCCTTGTCCAAATTCCTCACCCACAAATCTGTGACCTGAAATAGCTCTTGTTTCATACCACTGAATTTGGGATAGTTTATTAAACAGCAAATGAAAATGACAGCAGCAACCATGATGTTCAGATAATGCATCGCTGGAGGTCAAATTGGGAAATGGGAGATGGGTGGTATGACCATATAATTTATTGTTTAACCTGGAATACTTCTGAAAGTTTAAGGGGTCACTATTAATATACATGTCAGGATAATGAGCATAAACTGGAATTCTTCTGGAATCCTGGCCACCCTAGTAATGGGTCTACCTCATCACTGATGCTCCTTTCCTTCTCTTCCTATTCTGTGGCGGGGAAAGCCTGGGCTTGGCTTTAGAAGATCTGAATTTATTTCCCTCTTGTCATTTTACCAGCTGAATGGCATTGGATACCATTGATACTAGATAATCTTAGATGACCTTCTAAAACCTCAGTTTTCTAGTCTGCAAAATGGAAATAATAATTCTTTTCTCTCTTCAGTCTTCAAGCCATAGCAATTAACTTTTTCATCCTATGGCGTTGCAGAAATTGTCCTGGAAGAAGTCCTCAGTGACTGGCTCATGGCCAATCCAAAAAGTTCTGTTCAGTTCTCGCCTTACGTGACCCTTCAGTGGCAGCCAACTGTGATGGTTAATTTTGTGTGTCAATTTGACTTGGCCATGGGGTACTCAGATATTTGGCTAAATATTATTCTACGTGTGTCTGGGAGGGCAATTCTGGATGATATTAACATGTGAATCAGTAGACTGAGTAAAGCAGATGTTCCTCTAGGCAACTTTAAAGTAAAAGGATGGAAAAAAGATATAGCATGCGAACATTAACCAAAATAAAGTAGAAGTGGCTATGTTACGATCAGATAAAGTAGACTTCATAGCTAAGAAAATTTCTAGAGGTATGAAGGGACACTATATAATGATAAAAGGGGTCAATCCTCCAAGAAGGTAGAAATCTTAAGCGTGCAAGGAAACAGTGAATTACATAGATGACGGTCATATTGTGTGTCTTGAAGGATGCCACATCTAAGAAGACAAGGAGAATGAAATGAACAAAGACACTGTGTACAACTGGAGGACTGGAAGATGATACAGGTGAGAGTGGAGATGAAGTAAGATGAAGAGCCAGAGGCGGACCCCTCTCATATCACCCTAAATGCCACTCTAAAGATATCAGCACATATCTGTAGCTGCCAGAGAGTGCGGATGGCCACAGGCTGAACAGTGACATTGAACCAATTCCCTTCCCGCTCTATTTTTTCAATCTACTCTTAAAATGTCAGTTGATAAATTAATCAAGTTTGACAGGGTTTAAAAGGGTTTGTGCTAGATTTTTCTGTCCTGATCCCCTGTAATTCTGTCTGAGGAGGAGCATTGGGCAACTCAGCTTGTCTGGCATATATTAGATGTTGATGAATACTTGTTAAAATGAACAAAGTGTACTTTAACACAAGTTGAACTAAAGTCAAGGCCTTTGGGAAAACTTTGGAACACTAATGAAAATATCGCTCTAGATGCTTAATGAAAAATATTTACCCTTAATGAACCTTAAGTGAGCTGCAAATTATTCATATTCAGTTCAGTAACTGGTGGTTATTTAGCTAAGTCTTGATTACATGTAATGTAATTGTCAATGGATAACGCTGCAGTGCTGAGTTTCCCCTCCTCCCCCTGCCTGGACATACTTTTCATAAAAGGACACTTTCCTGTTTGTACAGCAGACGGAGGCTCACATGGGAATTCTTTGTATGCCCTGCAAGCAATCCAAGCATCTGACTTCCATTCTCCACTCACAGCTGGGGCAAGTGCGAGAAGTCAGCAGAAAGTTGGAGGTTTGTTAACAGGGGGTTTATCTTGGCACTCAGTTGCAATTAAATCCAGTGGGTTAAAAGCTTCTGAAGGCATTACCCTCCTTTAAACAGGGCACTTTTAACGAGTGTTTCCACAATGAACAATATTCATCACCAATGTTATATATGGCTACCTTTTACCCTCAAATAATGTTTTCTTTCCTTGGAAGGGAAAGCAACTTTCCCATCCTCATAATTGAATCCAAACATCTGTCACCCACAAAGGCATGGTTTTAGAGGTAAGCTAATGGATGGATATCTGGCTTACAGAGCACCCTGAACCACAGGGTGCCACACATTTACACCCACACCTACATGCACATGCACATACCCCAAATACATTACTCCAGAAAACTATACTTTTCACGATCAGTTCTTTGAATAAAAGTAAGACAGCAATGAATGTAGCTGGAATAGTCAAAAGAGCAAGGGACTTGGGGATAGCAGACCTTGGTTCTGCCTTCACATCAGCATAACTTCTCTAGCTCTCAATTTCCACACCTGTGAAAAATGTGACTGATGAAGCCACCTCCACCATTTAACTCTTGTAACCCACCAACGACCTTATGTGTTCGTGCATTTGTGCATTGGCATGAAGGTCCCTCCACCAGCTGCGTTCTACTAGAGCCTTGTCATCCTTCAAGGCTCAGCGTTTTTGATGTTGCTTCCCCAAGGAAGCCCTCCGTGGTTCCCTCAGGTAGAGTGACCAGCTCATTTTTTAGCATCCCAGAAACCTTGCAACTAGTTGCATTATTGTATTCATTTCATTCTATGGCAACCACTTACTCATGTGCCAGTTTTCCAATCTAAACGATTAATCCACAGAGAACAGACCAGGGCTTATTTTTCTCCATTTCCCTGGTGGCAAGCAAAGGATTAGCACAATGTAGGTGCTAAGAAAAGGTTGAAGGAAAGAATAAACAATTGGATGAGTAATTACTTGAATGACACAACACCCTAAAGGCAACATCACATAAGAAAGTCTGTCAGCTGATCCCCGGGCTCTCCCCCTCCACAATGATAAGAAAGTGGTCTTGCTGAAATCCATTGCTTGTCACATCTCATGCTTTTGGTCCATCACCTTCAGGGTACAGCCCAGACTCCCCATCAAGGTAACCCATGTCATTATGACTGAATTGCTATCTCTTTCACTGCTCTCCTCCCCTCCCCTGCCATCTGCTACGTTCCAGGGAATACAGTCAAATTTCCTGACATACTATGCTCTCTCATACCTTCAGGTCTACCCCTCTGCCCTACCTCCACCTTCCCTCTTCACCTAGCTAATCCCTACCTGTCTCCAAGGCTCAGCTAAACTGACTCTTCCTCCAGAAAGCTTTCCTAGATTCCATAAACTTTCTATTCTCTGCCTTCCAGAATGCCATCCTTGACCTTAACAGGTTTGTCTGTTTGAGGGTTTGTAAGCAACTTGAAGACAGAGGCTGGGCCCTGCTCACCTCTGTACCCCCAGGGCCTGACACTGTGCCTGGCCCTGAATGACCCCTCAGTTAACATTCCTGCCATGAATGGGTGGGTAGATGAATAATGTATCAGCCTGGTCAGTAGAAAGTCAGATCTAGAGTTCAAGCACAAAGCATTGGAGTGTTATGTGCTCCCCATCCCACCAGCTAGAGGGTTTGTCTTCTTGACCTTCAAAGGTTTTCTTCTTCTTGACCTTGACCAGTTTCCGAGAAAAGTTTTTAAAATCCCCCACTATGGCCATTCGTTTTTCAATTTCTCATTGTAATTCATCGTGTGTGTGTGTGGGTGTGTGTGTGTGTGTGTGTGTACCTACACACGTGCATTTGAATATTTATAAATATATATTCAGTTAATAGATATTGAATCAATGCTGTTAGGTATCTACAAGTTTATTATTACCTTAACCCCTTGATAAAGTCTGAATTTGCCTGGATTGTCTTGTTTTACCTCTTACTTCCCTTCCTTCCACACCCCTTCACACACTTTTATTTTCAACCTTTCTGTGTTGTTTAGTTTTAGGTAAATCTTTTGTGGGCAGCTTATGCTATAATTTTTAAAAATCCAATTTAATTATCTGTGTTTCCTAGTTGAAGAGTTTACTTCATTTACATTCATTAGTATTACTATTTTTTACTTCTTTTTGTCATTTAATGTTATGTTCCATTTATTATGCTTATTTTTGCTACTTTTTTTTTTTTTTCCTTTCCTGCTTTTTGTTGGATTAGTAGTGCTTTCTTTCTTCCTATTACCCACTTGGCTGCTTTGGAAATTAGAGATTCTATTACTGTTGAGGGAGTGTTCTCTAGAAATTTTACCTTACAAAATCACATTTCTGTTTTTCTAGAAATGTCTAAAATTATTCAGTATCTTTATTTTCATCCCAAATAAGATACTGATTTAGCATGCCTCCAGTGCCCTCCAAACACCCCTGCCCCATCACCTTCCATAGTTTTAGTTCCATATTTACTTTTTCTATCAAGAGTGAATGGTATCTACCAACAGTTTGCCCATTATTTTGATTATCATTTCTTCTTGTAGCCCACTCTTCTCTGGATTTATTTTCCTGCTTGTTGAACTCATCCTTTAGCAGTTCTTTCAGTGAGGGTATGTAAGGGATAAACTATCTTAATCTCATATGTCAGAAATGCCATTATTTCAAATACTCTGTAATGAGAGTTAACAGGGCACAGAATTCTAGGCTGACAGTTTCTTTGAAGATAATGCTGTATTATCTCCTTGCCTCTATTGTGGATGATTGGAAGTCAGCCGTCAATCTGGGCATGCTGCCTTTGTAGACAATCTCTTTGCAGACTTTAAGATTTCACCTTTATCTTTGATGGTTTTTTTTTGTTGCAATGTATATTAAGATATAGATTTATTTCCGTTTATTTTAGTATGTGCTTTCAATCTGAAGTTCCCATCCTTTGTTAACTCTTGAAAATTCTCATCTGTTTTCACACCTAACATTGCCCCTTCTCCTTTCCCTCTACTCCCTACTTCTGGAGCTTGCATTAGAAGAATGATGGAGATTTTCAATGCCCTTCCGTATAGCTTAACTTCTCTTTCAAATATCCACGTTTGCTACCACATTTTTTTTCTTTTTATGGAGCTCAGACACAGAACTCTGATGTCTCTTCCAATTCTTGTACAAACATCAGTTGTAATGGATTAGGGCCCCATTCTTATGACCTCCTTAAAGATCCTGTCTCTAAACACAGTCAGATTGGAGGTTTGGGCTACAACATATGGATCTGGGGGGACACAGTTCAGTCCATAGCACTCCTGCTAAGACCTGTGTCAGAACCAAACAGAAACAAGTAGTGCAGCAAATGGACACTTGTGCATTTGGTACTTCTCCTCTTTTAGTCAATGGTCAACAACAAGAATACAGCGATGACTTTTGTGATGCAGAGCTCACAAACTCTGTCTCTTGTGTGCATATTCCATCATCCTCATGAATTTCTATTATGTGTCATGAGTGTATGGGGAGCGGTTGTCCAGTGAGGCTGAACTTTAGATTATTTTAGTGAGGTCCACTGCTGGTTATTAGTAGAGACACTGCGTTATCTCAGGGCCAACTTTCTTTGTTCTTGGTTACTGGTTGGTAGTGAGTAAGTGCCTTCTGCTTATGTTTATTGTTTTGCATTGAGAAGGTCATTCTTCTCAATATTATTCATGGTTTCTGGAAGAAGAAAAGATCCTAGATCTCCCTTTTTGAGGTTTAATGTTAGGGAGTGGATTGAGGGGGACCCTACTGGTTGAGCCAATAGGAAAAGACAAAGAGTCCCTAACAGGGGATGAACTGTGAGGGCAGAGAGGGTGGGACTGGTCACCCTGGCCCAACATAGGCCCTAGGTGGCCATGAGAGGACATGGCTGAGGCTGGACATCTCTCCTGTCAGGTCCACTTGGGCATGTCTTGAGAACACGTGTGGGTGTCGTGTGCACCTGTGTGTAGGTAAGTCAAAGCAGCGACCTACTTGAGTAACTGAACATGAGGAGTCCAGGCCCACTGAACATGGATCCACTAATGCTGAGAATATGAGAGAAGCCCTCCCTGCCTCCTTCCCTAACCTAGTGCTCCACGCACCCAGATCACCAGACATAAGTTTCTGCATTTGACAAGGATTTCCGAAATGGAGTAAAACAGCAAGAGCAATGCTCAGAAGAGAGTATTACCGCAGACTGGGGGAAGGTATACTTCAGAAGAGAGTATTACAGCAGATTGGAGGCTGGGCCAGCCTCCCTGGGTTCTTAGGACGAATGTCTGATCCCAGGAGGAAGGAAGTTTCTTGGGAAGGGGGAGAGGAGGACAAACACAAGCAATTTTAAAATGTAAATATTAGAAGCAGTAAGACTTCATTTTGTACACCAAGCTTATGAATCGCCTCCATTATTTTGAAGTCAAGGAAACCATGGCAGATTACTGACAGGAGAAGATGGCGGAAGAGTAGGACACGGAGATCACCTTCCTCCCCACAGATACATCAGAAATACATCCACACGTGGAACTGCTCCTATAGAACACCCACTGAACGCTGGCAGAACACCTCAGACCTCCCAAAAGGCAAGAAACTCCCCACGTACCTGGGTAGGGCAAAAGAAAAAAGAAAAAACAGAGACAAAAGAATAGGGACGGGACCTGCACCTCTGGGAGGGAGTTGTGAAGG
>NC_041233.1:36341965-36343411 GCF_002837175.3 Physeter macrocephalus | reverse complement strand
CTCCTACAGAACACCCACTGAACGCTGGCAGAACACCTCAGACCTCCCAAAAGGCAAGAAACTCCCCACGTACCTGGGTAGGGCAAAAGAAAAAAGAAAAAACAGAGACAAAAGAATAGGGACGGGACCTGCACCTCTGGGAGGGAGTTGTGAAGGAGAAATTGTTTCCACACACTAGATGCCCCTTCACGGGTGGAGACCAGGGGTGGGCGCGGGGGGAGCTTTGGAGCGGCGGAGGAGAACGCAGTAACAGGGTGCGGAGGGCAAAG
Organism: Physeter macrocephalus; assembly: GCF_002837175.3. Taxonomy (NCBI): domain Eukaryota; kingdom Metazoa; phylum Chordata; class Mammalia; order Artiodactyla; family Physeteridae; genus Physeter; species Physeter macrocephalus. The sequence continues at coordinate 36,343,142 of NC_041233.1, read as the reverse complement.
GGCAGAGATTCCCGCACAGAGGATCGGTGCCGACCAACACTCACCAGCGCGAGAGGCTTGTCTGCTCACCCGCCGGCACAGGCCAGGGCTGGGAGCTGAGGCTCGGGCTTCGGTCGGATCGCAGGGAGAGGACTGGGGTTGGCGGCGTGAACACAGCCTGAAGGGGGCTAGTGCACCACAGCTAGCCGGGAGGGAGTCCGGGAAAAGTCTGGAGCTGCGGAAGAGACAAGAGACTTTTTCTTGCCTCTTTGTTTCCTGGTGGAGAGGGGATTAAGAGCGCTGCTTAAAGGAGCGCTCCAGAGACGAGCGCGAGCCCCGGCTGTCAGCGGGGACCCCAGAGACGGGCATGAGACGCTAAGGCTGCTGCTGCTGCCACCAAGAAGCCTGTGTGCGAGCACAGGTCACTCTCCCCACCGCCCCTCCCGGGAGCCTGTGCAGCCCGCCACTGCCAGGGTCCGGTGATCCAGGGACAACCTCCCCGGGAGAACCCACGGAGCGCCTCAGGCTGGTGTAACGTCACGCCGCCCTCTGCCGCCGCAGGCTCGCCCCGCATCCGTACCCCTCCCTCCCCCGGGCCTGAGTGAGCCAGAGCCCCCGAATCAGCTGCTCCTTTAACCCCGTCCTGTCTGAGCAAAGAGCAGACGCCCTCAGGCGACCAACACGCAGAAGCAGGGCCAAATCCAAAGCTGAACCCCAGGAGCTGTGCGAACAAAGAAGAGAAAGGGAAATTTCTCCCAGCAGCCTCAGGAGAAGCAGATTAAATCTCCACAATCAACTTGATGTACCCTGCATCTGTGGAATACCTGAATAGACAACGAATCATCCCAAATTGAGGAGGTGGACTTTGGGAGCAAGATATATTATTATTTTCCCCTTTTTCTCTTTTTGTGAGTGTGTATGTGTATGCTTCTGTGTGAGATTTTGTCTCTATAGCTTTGCTTTCACCATTTTTCCTAGGGTTCTGTCCGTCTGCTTTTTGTTTGTTTTTGTTTTTACTTTTTAAAATTTTGTTCTTAATAATTATTTTTTATTTTAATAACTTTATTTTATTTTACTTTATTTTATTCTCTTTCTTTCTTTCTTCCTTTCTTTCTTTCTCTCTCTCTCTTTCTTTCTTTCTTTCTTTCCTTCTATTTTTTCTCCCTTTTATTCTGAGCTGTGTGGAGGACAGTCTCTT
>NC_041233.1:36333112-36337550 GCF_002837175.3 Physeter macrocephalus | reverse complement strand
AAAGAAGATGTGGCACATATATACAATGGAATATGACTCAGCCATAAAAAGAAACGAAATTGAGTTATTTGTAGTGAGGTGTATGGACCTAGAGTCTGTCATATAGAGTGAAGTAAGTCAGAAAGAGAAAAACAAATACCGTATGCTAACACATATATATGGAATCTAAGAGAAAATAAAAAAGGTCATGAAGAACCTAGGGGTAAGACGGGAGTAATGACACAGACCTACTAGAGCATGGACTTGAGGATATGGGGAGGGGGAAAGATAAGTTGAGACAAAGTGAGAGAGTGGCATGGACATATATACACTACCAAATGTAAAATAGATAGCTAGTGGGAAGTAGCCGTGTAGCACAGGGATCAGCTAGGTGGTTTGTGACCACCTAGAGGGGTGGGATAGGGAGGGTGGGAGGGAGTGAGACGCAAGAGGGAAGAGATATGGGAACATATGTATATGTATAACTGATTCATTTTGTTATAAAGCAGAAACTAACACACCATTGTAAAGCAATTATACTCCAATAAAGATGTTTAAGAAAAAAGGAAACCATGGCAAAAATATTTATTTATGGATCGAATGCATGCTTATTTAGCACCTATTTTGTGCCAAAACCAGAATTAGGCTTTGGGGACACAGAGAATCAACACTGACTCACCTGCAAGGAGCCCCTGGTCAGAGAGGAAACACCTCAATCACCCTTGCTGATGCTATGTAATCTGTGTCGAGTGATAATGCCTGGATTGATTGGAAGGAAGGCTTCCTGGGGGAGGTGTCCTCTGGGCAGTGCCCTGAGGAGTGAATGAGAGCTCGTCAGGAGAAGAATGAGGTGTCAGGCGGTGGCCAGCTGTCTTTATTCCACATCTGTGAATGTAAGATTCTTCCATCCGATGGGTGGGGCTGAGCCCATCTGTGACCACAGATGGTTCCAGAGAGGAGCTGGCGGTCACCCACACTGACTGATGTGAAATCTGCAGCTGGGGACGTCTGGGGGTGTGTGCAGCATGCTCCAGCATCGGAACTCTCCGTCCTGCACTTGGCATGTTCCCCTGACATGGGAACATTCCCCTTGCATCTGGCCAAACTGGAGCTGGTGCTGGAGACACAGAGACCTCCCCAGCCTGGCGGGCCCCTCTGCCCAAGTGGAATGCTCCCCAGGAGGAGCCCCATCAGCAACTCCTGCCTTCATCTGCTTTTCATCATCCTCCCTCCTCGTGTTAACAAAACATTTTCGTATTCGCCAACTGCTTGATGCTGGGTCAGGAAGCTCACCCTCACGTGGGAAGCCCAAAGGGTGAAGCTCCTTGACCAGGCACTTCTGTAAATCACAGTTTATTTAGGTCTAGGGGTGTGGTCCCAGTGCTGGCAAGCCCTGCACCATGCTTCAGATTCCCAGGGCAATCTGGTTCGTATCAGCTGAGCCGTCCCCAGGCCCCAGCTGGCTGCAGAATGCTCTCTGGCAGAGGTCTGAGTTCTAACAAGGCTCTGTTTGTCTGCAGATCACATTTTGGTACCTGCTAACAGAATCAGGGTGCATCCGGGATCATTCATCCCACAGTTTCTTAAGTTGCTGTCAATAGGACTTTGGCTAAACCTCTTCCTCATCTCTCCAAATAAGTTACGGAAAGAGCAGCTTTCTGGGCCATCACGCATGTCAGCAATCAAGTGACGGCCCCCGGGAGGTCCCACAACCCGACTGAGGGTATTGCTGGTGAGTTGGTGTTGTTTGAAGCCAGGATCTCAAAAGCATCAGGACGCCTTGGAAAGGGAGGAATTCCGCCATCACCTCTCCACTGTGGAGTTAGTACACCCTAAGGGGTTTTCCAAGAAGCAGAGGCACATGTACAGAAATGCACAGGAAAACAGGTGACCGTCCTTTCCCTTGGTGGTGACAATGGCAAGGATGCTCAGGCACCTGGGAGAGCATATGGACATATGATGGCAGTGCTCTGGGCCTTCCATGCTGTTTGTATGTTTTAGGAATTTATGGTGCTGATTCCCAGCATCCAGATTCTCACCATGGACGGGAGTGGGTTTTCAATGATTGTATATGCTTCCCTGGCACAGAGATCCAGCAGAAAACGGGTCTAGCCAGGTGGAATGCAGGGAGTGGAATGCCCTGGCTGTCAACCTTCCGTCTGAGCTCTGACGCAAAGTGAGGACAGCAGGAGAAGCAGCCTGGAGAAAGGTCCCCTGTGCAGGTGAGGGTTTGCAGCCTGGCCAGTGCCTAGGGAGGGCGGGAAACCTAGCAAAGGGAGAAGCCCGCTAGTACATAAAGGAGCATGAAAAGCTGGAGGGAGCTGAGACCTTGGGTCAAGTTAAAATTAATAAATACTGAGAGGCAAGAAGAGATGCCAGTGGCAAGTGAGGGGCAGAGGAGTACAGAAACCCAGAAGAGATGCAGTCAACTGAGCTGTTGGGTTGCAGCTATTTTTATTAAGCTCAGTTCCTATGGTAGATTACCAAATGGCCCCAGAGCTTCCAGCTCCTCCCATCCAGTGCTGAGTCTTTCTTCACCCCCTTGAGCTGGACTTGTGACTTACTTTGGCCAATGGGATAAGTAGCCCATGTGACGCAAGCAGAAACTTGCTTACCCACTAGGGTTTCCCCTCTCACTGCTCTTGGAGCTCCACTGTCATGTGATTACATCTGGGAACCTTTTGGATAATGAGAGACATGGAGTCCAATTCTCCCTTTCCCCCTCCTCCTCCTCTCTTCTTCTTCCTTGACTTTTTACTGTTAAGTTTTGAGAGTACTTTATATATTCTAGATACTAGTCCTTTGTTGGATATGTGGTTTGCAAATATTTTGTCCCGGTCTGTAGCTTATCTTTTCATCCTCTTAAAAGAGTCTTTTGTGGAATAAAAGTTTTTGTATTTATAAAGTCTAATTTATTAATTTTTCCATTTATAAATGGTGCTTTTGGTGCTAAGTCTAAGAACTCTTTGTCTAAACCTAGCTCCTGGAGGTTTTCTTGGGTGTTTTTTTGTTCTGTTTTTTACATTTAAGTCCATCATGTATTTTGAGTTTGAGTTAATTTTTATAAAGTTGTAATATTTAGGTTGAAGTTCTTTTTTCATTCCTTTCCTTTTCTTTTTCTTTCTTTCTTTTCTTTTTTTTTTTTTTTTTTGCAGTTGGGTTGGGGGTGAGTGGGCCATATGAATGTCCAATTGCTCCAGCACTTTTGTTGAAAAGGCTATCTTTCTTCCATTGAATGTTTTTTGCACTTTTGTCAAAACTCAGATAGGCATATTTTTATGGATCTGTTTCTTCTTTTTTTATCCCATTCCACTGATCTATGTGTCTCTCCCTCCGCTGATACCATGAGATCTTGATTATCATAAGTATATAGTAAGTGTTAAAATCAGGTAGACTAATTCTTCCCATTTTATTATTCCTTTAAAAATTTGTTTTAGCTATTCAAGATCCTTTACCTTTTCATATAAAGTATGGAATAATTTTGGGTATATCTGCAAAAAAATCTTGCCGAGAATTCGATAAAATGGCATTAAACCTGCATGTCAACTTGGGGAGAATTGACATTTTTACTATATAGTTCTTAGCATACAAGTCCTGTACATATTTTGTTAGATTCATACCTAAGTATTTCATTTTTCTGAGCAATTATAAATGGTACTGTATTTGGTATATTTATTTAAAAATAGAAGTTTATGTTTGCTATTCCATAAATGAAAAACAGGTATCACTTGTCATAAATAGAGAATAATCACAAAAATACAGTCATACGTCATTTAATTGTGCCTTACTTTATGGCTCTTCGCAGCTACTGTGTTTTTTACATATTGAAGGTTTGCAGCCACTCTGCGTCAAGCAATTCTATCGGTCCCCTTTTTTCCAATAACATTTGCTCACACTGTGTCTCTGTGTCACATTATGGTAGTTCTATCACCATCTCAAACTTTTTCATTATTATTATATTAGTTACGGTGATCTATGATCAGTGGTCTTTGCTGTTATTATTGTAACTGCATATGTAGTAGAAATAGCAAGAGAACTAGAATTACAGGTGGAGTCTGAAGATGTGACTGAATTGCTGCCATCTCACTATAATACTTTAATGGTTGAGGAGCTGCTTCTTATGGATGAGCAAAGAAAATGGTTTTTGGGGATGGAATCTACTCCTGGTGAAGATGCTGTGAAGATTGTTGAAATGACGACAAAGGATTTAGACTACTACATAAATTTAGTTGATAAAGCACTGGAAGGATTTGAAAAGATGGACTCCAATTTTGAAAGACGTTCTACTGTGGGTAAAATGCTATCAGATAGCATTGCATGCTATGGAGAAACGGTTTGTGAAAGGAGAGCCAAGGAGTGAGGAAAACTTCATTCTTGTCTTATTTTAAGAAATTGTCTCGGGCTTCCCTGGTGGCGCAGTGGTTGCGCGTCCGCCTGCCGATGCAGGGGAACCGGGTTC